>NC_059223.1:321064-378564 GCF_020615455.1 Coregonus clupeaformis | reverse complement strand
CTGGGAAGACTGAATCTGCAATAGGTAAGCAACTTGGTTTGAAGAAATCAACTGTGGTAGCAATTATTAGGAAATGGAAGACATACAAGACCACTGATAATCTCCCTCGATCTGGGGCTCCACGCAAGATCTCACCCCGTGGGGTCAATATTATCACAAGAACGGTGAGAAAAAATCCCAGAACTACACGGGGGGACCTAGTGAATGACCTGCAGAGAGCTGGGACCAAAGTAACAAAGCCTACCATCAGTAACACACTACGCCGCCAGGGACTTAAATCCTGCAGTGCCAGACGTGTCCCCCTGCTTAAGCCAGTACATGTCCAGGCCCGTCTGAAGTTTGCTAGAGTGCATTTGGATGATCCAGAAGAGGATTGAGAGAATGTCATATGGTCAGATGAAACCAAAATAGAACCTTTTAGTAAAAACTCAACTCGTCGTGTTTGGAGGACAAAGAATGCTGAGTTGCATCCAAAGAACACCATACCTACTGTGAAGCATGGGGGTGGAAACATCATGCTTTGGGGCTGTTTTTCTGCAAAGGGACCAGGACGACTGATCTGTGTAAAGGAAAGAATGAATGGGGCCATGTATCGTGAGATTTTGAGTGTAAACCTCCTTCCATCAGCAAGGGCATTGAAGATGAAACGTGGCTGGGTCTTTCAGCATGACAATGATCCCAAACACACTACCCGGGCAACGAAGGAGTGGCTTCGTAAGAAGCATTTCAAGGTCCTGGAGTGGCCTAGCCAGTCTCCAGAACTCAACCCCATAGAAAATCTTTGGAGGGAGTTGAAAGTCCGTGTTGCCCAGCGACAGCCCCAAAACATCACTGCTCTAGAGGAGATCTGCATGGAGGAATGGGCCAAAATACCAGCAACAGTGTGTGAAAACCTTGTGAAGACTTACAGAAAACGTTTGACCTGTGTCATTGCCAACAAAGGGTATATTACAAAGTATTGAGAAACTTTTGTTATTGACCAAATACTTATTTTCCACCAGAATTTGCAAATAAATTCATAAAAAATCCTACAATGTGATTTTCTAGATTTTTTTTCTCCTTTTGTCTGACATAGTTGACATGTACCTATGATGAAAATTACAGGCCTCTCTCATCTTTTTAAGTGGGAGAACTTGCACAATTGGTGGCTGACTAAATACTTTTTTCCCCCACTGTATAATGTAGGATCATTAATATCTAAAAGCTTGATTCTGTCGACATGCTTGAGGCACTGTTTGTTCTGATAGGAGAACAAGGCAAGTGCCTGTTGGACACTGCAGCGTCACACACCTTGCAATCTGAGCGGAGGCCATCAACATTTTGAAACTATTTAACCATAAACGTAATAGTTTAAAACCTGGACATTTTTTTGTCATTTTGTGAGGCATGTCTTACCATGTAGGAATGTTAAAGGTATTACAGTGCACCCATAATGAAAAAGCAAAAACAGGTTTTTAGAAATGTTTGCACATGTATTCAAAATAAAAAACTGATATCACAAGTCTTCTGACCCTTTACTCAGTACTTTGTTGAAGCAGTGATTACAGCCTAGAGTCTTGTTAGATGTTCGATCGGGTTCAAGTCCGGGCTCTGGCTGGGCCACTCAAGGACATTCAGAGACTTGTCCCGAAGCCACTCCTGCGTTGTCTTGGCTGTGTGCTTAGGGTCGTTGTCCTGTTGGAAGGTGAACTTTCGCCCCAGTCTGAGTTCCTGAGCGCTCTGGAGCAAGTTTTCATCAAGGATCTTTCTGTACTTTGGTCCGTTCATCTTTCCCTCGATCCTGACTAGTCTCCCAGTCCCTGCCGCTGAAAAACATCCCCACAGTATGATGCTGCCACCACCATGCTTCACCTTCAACTCCAAGCGGGCTGTCATGTGCCTTTTACTGAGGAGTGGCTTCCGCTGGCCACTCTACCATAAAGGCCTGATTGGTGGAGTGCTGCAGAGATGGTTGTCCTTCTGGAAGATTCTCCCATCCCAACAGAGACTCTGGAGCTCTGTCAGAGTGACCATCAGGTTCTTGGTCACCTCCCTGACCAAGGCCCTTCTCCCCCGATTGCTCAGTTTGGCCAGGCGGCCAGTCTTGGTGGTTCCAAACTTCTTCCATTTAAGAATGATGGAGGCCACTGTGTTCTTGGGGACCTTCAACGCTGCAGAAATGTTTTGGTACCCTTCCCCAGATCAGTGCCTCGACACAATCCTGTTTCGCAGCTCTACGGCAATTCCTTCGACCTCATGGCTTGGTTTTTGCTGTGACATGCACTGTCAACTGTGGGACCTTTATATAGACAGGTGTGTGCCTTTCCAAATCATGTCCAATCAATTGAATTTACCACAGGTGGACTCCAATCAAGTTGTAGAAACATCTCAAGGATGATCAATGGAAACAGGATGCACCTGAGCTCAATTTCGAGTCTCATAGCAAAGGGTCTGAATACTTATGTAAATAAGGTATTTCTGTTTTTGCAAAAATGTCTAAAAACCTGTTTTTGCTTTGTCATTATGGGGTATTGTGTGTAGATTGATGAGGAAAAAATATAATGTAATCAATTTTAGAATAAGGCTGTAACGTAACAAAATGTGGAAAAAGGGAAGGGGTCTGAATACTTCCTTATATGCCATTGAAACCAGTAGGGCATATTTGTTGTTGCGTCTTTAGAAGTTCCCTCTTTCTACATTTCTGAAGGATATTTTCATCTCTGTCGTATGAAACTGCTCGCATTTGCGGTGCACTTTTGAGAACGGTGTTGTCCCGCTAATTGCATTTTGGAACATTCGCACGTATTCTTTTCCCATGCAGGTGAACTTCGGGAAGGTTCCCATGGTGATGCGTCAGCCCTTTTCCTCTAATATCAGGAGGAACTTCCTGTCTGGGATTCAGGTGGAGTTTAAACAGTCGCCTCATCAGAGAAGTCTCCGGGCCCAGCTACACTGGCTACAGGTAACACCCTAACCTGATATATACTACACCCTACACACTAACCCCTAACCTGACACACCCTACACACTAACCCTAAACCTACACACTAACCCTAACCCTACACACTAACCCCTAACCTGACATATACTACACCCTACACCCTACACACTAACCTGACACACCCTACACCCTACACACTAACCCTACACACTAGTCTCCGGGCCCAGCTACACTGGCTACAGGTAACACCCTAACCTGACACACCCTACACACTACACACTAACCCCTAACCTGATATATATACTACACCCTACACACTAACCCTAACCTGATATATATACTACACCCTACACACTAACCCTAACCTGATATATACTACACCCTACACCCTACACACTAACCCCTAACCCCTAAACCTACACACTAACCCCTAACCCTAACCTGATATATACTACACCCTACACACTAACCCCTAACCTGACACACCCTACACACTAACCCTAAACCTACACACTAACCCTAACCTGATATATACTACACACTACACACTAACCCCTAACCTGATATATACTACACACTACACACTAACCCCTAACCTGATATATACTACACCCTACACACTACACACTAACCCCTAACCTGATATATACTACACCCTACACACTACACACTAACCCCTAACCTGATATATACTACACCCTACACACTAACCCTAACCTGATATATACTACACCCTACACCCTACACACTAACCCCTAACCTGATATATACTACACCCTACACACTACACACTAACCCCTAACCTGATATATACTACACCCTACACACTACACACTAACCCCTAACCTGATATATACTACACCCTACACACTACACACTAACCCCTAACCTGATATATACTACACCCTACACACTACACACTAACCCCTAACCTGATATATACTACACCCTACACACTACACACTAACCCCTAACCTGATATATACTACACCCTACACACTAACCTGATATATACTACACCCTACACACTAACCCCTAACCTGATATATACTACACCCTACACTAAAACCCCTAACCTGACAACACCCCACACTAACCCTAACCCTACACACCCTACACTACACACTAACCCCTGACCTGACCTACACACTACACCCTACACCCTGCACACTAACCTGTTATACTACACCCTACACACTAACCCCTAACCTGACATATACTCACCCTGCACACTAACCTCCTAACCCTGCACACCTACTACCCTACACACCTAACTTCATACCCTAACCCTACACCCTACACCTAACCTCATCACCCTGCCCTACACCCCTACACCCTAACCTCATAAGACCCTGCCCCTACACCCTACACCCTAACCTCATCACACCCTACCCCTACACCCTACACCCTAACCTCATCACACCCTACCCCTACACCCTACACCCTAACCCCATCACACCCTACCCCTACACCCTACCCCTACACCCTAACCTCATCACACCCTACCCCTACACCCTAACCTCATCACACCTACCCCCCTACACCCTAACCTCATCACACCCTACACCCTAACCTCATCACACCCTACCCCTACACCCATCACACCCTACCCCTACACCCTACACCCTAACCTCATCACACCCTACCCCTACACCCTAACCTCATCACACCCTACCCCTACACCCTAACCTCATCACACCCTACCCCTACACCCTACACCCTAACCTCATCACACCCTACCCCTACACCCTACACCCCTAACCCTCATCACACCCTACCCCTACACACTACACCCTAACCTCATCACACCCTACCCCTACACCTAACCTCATCACCCTACCCTACACCCTACACCCTAACCCCATCACACCCTACCCCTACACCCTAACCTCATCAGCACCCTACCCCTACACCCCCTACACCCTAACCTCATCACACCCTACCCACCCTACAACTAACCTCATCACACCCTACCCCTACACCCTACACCCTAACCCCATCCACCCTACCCCTACACCCTAACCTCATCACACCCTACCCTACACCCTACACCCTAACCTCATCACACCCTACCCTACACCCTACACCCTAACCCCATCACACCCTACCCCTACACCCTACACCCTAACCTCATCACACCCTACCCTACACCCTACACCCTAACCTCATCACACCCTACCCCTACACCCTACACCCTAACCTCATCACACCCTACCCTACACCCTACACCCTAACCTCATCACACCCTACCCCTACACCCTACACCCTAACCTCATCACACCCTACCCCCTACACCCTAACCTCATCACACCCTACCCCTACACCCTACACCCTAACCTCATCACACCCTACCCCTACACCCTACACCCTAACCTCATCACACCCTACCCCTAACCCTAACCTCATCACACCCTACACCTACTACACCACACCCCTAACCTCATCATCCTACACCTAACTCCATCACACCCTACCCCTACACCCTGCACCCCTAACCTCATCACACCCTACCCCTACACACTACACCCTAACTCTATCACACCTACCCCTACACCCTACACCCTAATCTCATCACACCTCACCCTACACCCTAACCCCATCACACCCTACCCTACACACTACACCCTAACCTCACTACACCCTACCCTTACACTACACAACCTCATCACCCTACACTCTACACCCAACACCCTACCCTACACCCTAACCTCATCCCACCCTACACCCTACACCCTAACCTCATCACACCCTACCCCTACACCCTACACCTAACCTCATACACCCTACCCCTACACCCTAACCTCATACACCCTACCCTACACCTACACCTAACCTCATCACACCCTACCCCTACACCCTACACCCTAAACCTCATCACACCCTACCCTACACCCTAACACTCATCACACCCTCCCTACACACTACACCTAACTCATCACATCCCTACACTACACCCTAACCTCATCACACCCTACCCCCTACACCCTACACCCTAACCCCATCACACCCTACCCTACACACTACACCCTAACCTCATCACACCCTACCCCTACACCCTACACCCCTAACCCCATCACACCCTACCCTACACACTACACCCTAACCTCATCACCCTACCCCTACCCCTACACCCTAACTCATCACACCCTCCCTACACCCTACACCCTAACCTCATCACACCCTACCCCTACACTAACTTCACTCCCTAACCTATCACACCCTACCCCTACACACTACAACCTAACCTCATCACACCCTACCCCTACACCATACACCCTACCCCTACACCTTAACCTCATCACACCCTACCCCTACACCCTAACCTCATCACACCCTACCCTACACCCTACACCCTAACCTCATCACACCCTACCCCTACACCCTACACCCCTCATCACCCTACCCCTACACTCCCTACACCTATCTCACCCCTACACCCTAACCTCATCACACCCTACCCCTACACCCTAACCCCATCACACCCTACCCCTACACCCTACACCCTAACCTCATCACACCCTACCCCTACACCCTACACCCTAACCCCATCACACCCTACCCCTACACCCTAACCTCATCACACCCTACCCCTACACACTACACCCTAACCTCATCACACCCTACCCCTACACCCTACACCCTAACCTCATCACACCCTACCCCTACCCACCCTAACCCATCACCCTACCCTACACACTACACCCTAACCTCATCACACCCTACCCCTACACACTACACCCTAACCCCATCACACCCTACCCCTACACACTACACCCTAACCTCATCACACCCTACCTACCCTACACCCTAACCTCATCACACCCTACCCCTACACCCACCCTAACCCCATCAAGCACCCTACCCCCTACACCTACACCTAACCTCATCACACCCTACCCCTACACCCTACACCCTAACCCCTCATCACACCCTACCACTAACCCTACACCCTACACCCTAACCTCATCACACCCTACCCTACACACTACACCCTAACCTCATCACACCCTACCCCTACACCCTACACCCTAACCCCATCACACCCTACCCCTACACCCTACACCCTAACCTCATCACACCCTACCCCTACACACTACACCCTAACCTCATCACACCCTACCCCTACACCCTACACCCTAACCTCATCACACCCTACCCCTACACCCTACACCCTAACCTCATCACACCCTACCCCTACACCCTACACTCCTACATCCCTGGACACCTCCACCCTCACCCTAACTCCTACATCACACCCTACACTCCTACACCCTAATCATCACACCCTACCCCTACACTCCTACATCTCACCCTACCTACCCTACACCCTAACCTCATCACACCCTACCCTACACCCTACACCCTAACCTCATCACACCCTACCCTACACCCCTAACTCATCACACCCTACCCTACACCCTACACCCTAACCTCATCACACCCTACCCCTACACCCTACACCCTAACCTCATCACACCCTACCCCCTACCCCTACACCCTAACCCCATCACACCCTACCCCTACACCCTACACCCTAACCTCATCACACCCTACACCCCTACACCCTAACCTCCCATCACACCCTACCCCTACACCACACCCTAACCTCATCACACCCTACCCCTACACCCCTACACCCTAACCCTACATCACACCCTACACCCTACACCCTAACCCCATCACAACCTACCCCTACACCCTACACCCTAACCTCATCACACCCTACCCCTACACCCTACACCCTAACCTCATCACACCCTACCCCTACACCCTAAACCCTAACCTCATCACACCCTACCCCTACACCCTACACCCTAACCTCATCACACCCTACCCCTACACCCTACACCCTAACCTCATCACACCCTACCCCTACACACTACACCCTAACCTCATCACACCCTACCCCTACACCCTACCCCTACACCCTACACCCTAACCTCATCACACCCTACCCCTACACCCTACACCCTAACCTCATCACACCCTACCCCCCTACACCCTAACCTCTCACACCCTACCCCTACACCTACACCCTAACCTCCATCACACCCTACCCCTACCCCTACACCCTAACCTCATCACACCCTACCCTACACCTACACCCTAACCTCATCACACCCTACACCCTACACCCTAACCCCATCACACCTACACCCTACACCTACACTCCTAACCCATCACACCCTACCCTACACCCTACACCCTAACCTCATCACACCCTACCCTACACCCTAACCCTAACCTCATCACACCCTACCCCTAACACCCTAACCCCATCACACCCTACCCCTACACCCTACACCTTAAACCTCATCACACCCTACCCCTACACCCTACACCCTAACCCCATCACACCCTACCCTACACCCTACACCTAACCTCATCCACCCTACCCTACACACTACACCCCAACTCATCACACCCTACCCCTACACCCTAACCTCATCACCCTGACCCTACACACTACACCCTAACCTCATCACACCCTACCCCTACACCATCATCACACCCTACCCTACACCTACACCCTACCCTACACCCTCACACCTCACACCCTACCCCTACACACTACACCCTAACCTCATCACACCCTCCCTACACCCTACACCCTAACCATACACCCTACCCTACACCCCTACCCTACACCCTAACTCATCACACCCTACCCTGACCCCTAACCTCATCACACCCTACCCCTACCTACACCCTACACTCTAACCTCATCACACCCTACCCCTACACCCTACACCCTAACCTCATCACACCCACCCCTACACACTACACCCTAACCTCATCAAGCACCCTACCCTACACCTCTAACTCATATACACACCCTACCCCTACACCCTACACCCTAACCTCATCACACCCTACCCCTACACCCTACACCCTAACCTCATCACACCCTACCCCTACACACACACCCTAACCTATCACACCCTACCCTACACCCTACACCCCAACCTCATCACACCCTACCCTACACCCTACACCCTAACCTCATCACACCCTACCCCTACACCTACACCCTAACCTCATCACACCCTACCCCTACCCTCACCCTAACCTCATCACACCCTACCCTACACTACACCCTAACTACCCTACACCCTAACCTCATCACACCCCTACCCTACACCCTACACCCTAACTCATCACACCCTACCCCTACACCCTGCACCCTAACCTCATCACACCCTACCCTACACCCACACCCTAACTCTCACACCCTACACCCTACACCCTAACCCATCACACCTACCCCTACACCCTAACTCATCACACCCTCCCTACACCCTAACCCATCACCCCACCCTACACCCAACCCCATACACCTACCCTACACCCCTAACCTCATCACTACCTACACCCTACACCCTAACCCTCATCACACCCTACCCCTACACCCTAACCTCATCACACCCTACCCTACACCACTTCACACCCTACCCCTACACCCTACACCCTACTCACACACCCTACCCCTACACCTACACCCTAACCTCATCACACCCTACCCCTACACCCTACACCCTAACCCACACACCCTACCCTACACCCTACACCCTACACCCTAACTCATCACACCCTACCCCTACACACTACACCCTAACCTCATCACACCCCTACCCCTACACCCCTACACCCTAACCCTCATCACACCCCTACCCCTACACCCTACACCCTAACCTCATACACCCTACCCCTACACACTACACCCTAACCTCATCACACCCTACCCCTACACCTACACCCTAACCCCATCACACCCTACCCTACACCCTAACCTCATCACACCCTACCCCTACACACTACACCCTAACCTATCACACCCTACCCCTACACCCTAATATCATCATCACCCTACCCCTACACACTACACCCTAACCTCATCACACCCTACCCTACAACACCCTAACCTCATCACACCCTACCCCTACACCTAACCCCATCACACTACCCTACACCTAACCCAACCTCATCCTACCCCTACACCCTAACCTCATCACACCCTACCCCTACACACTACACCCTAACCTCATCACACCCTACACCCTACACCCTAACCTCATCACACCCTACACCCTACACCCTAACCTCATCACACCCTACCCCTACACCCTAACCCCATCACACCCTACCCCTACACCCTACACCCTAACCTCATCACACCCTACCCCTACACCCTACACCCTAACCTCATCACACCCTACCCCTACACCTTACACCCTAACCTCATCACACCTACCCCTACACCCTACACCTAACCTCATCACACCCTACCCCTACACCCTACACCCTAACCTCATCACACCCTACCCCTACACCCTACACCCCTAACCTCATCACCCTAACCCTACACTGCCTATCATCACACCTACCTCTACCCACACCCTAACCTCATCACACCCTACCCCTACACCCTACACCCTAACCTCATCACACCCCACTCCCTACACCCTAACCCCATCACCATACCTCACCCCCTACACCCTACACCCTAACTCACTCACACCCTACCCCTACACCCTACACCCTACACCCTATCAACATCTCACCCTACCCCTATCCCTACACTCCCTACACCCTAACCTCATCACACCCTCCCCTACACTACACCCTAACCTCATCACACCCTACCCCTACACCCTACACCCTAATCTCATCACACCCTACCCCTACACCCTACACCCTAACTCATCACACCCTACCCCTACACACTACACCCTAACCTCACACACCCTGCACCCTAACCCCCATCACCCTACCCTACACCCCTAACCTCATCACACCCTACCCCTACACCCTACACCCTAACCTACATCAACACCCTATCTCACACCCTACCACACCCTAACCTCATCACACCCTACCCTACACACTACACCCTAACCTCATCAGCACCCTACCCTCACACCCTACACCCTAACCTCATCACACCCTACTCCCTACACCCTACACCCTAACCTCATCACACCCTACCCCTACACCCTACACCCTAACCTCATCACACCCTACCCCTACACCCTACACCCTAACCTCACACACCCTACCCCTACACACCTACACCCTAACCTCATCACACTCCTACACCTAACCTCATCACACCCTACCCCTACACACTGCACCCTAACCTCATCACACCTACCCCACACCCTACACCCTAACCTCATCACACCCACCCAACCCCTACACCTAACCTCATCACACCCTACCCCTACACCCTAAACCTCATCACATCCTACCCTCAACAACATCACACCACCTTCTACACTACCCTAACCTCATCAGCACCCTATACACCCAACCCATCAAACCTACTCCAACCTAACCCATCACACCCACCCCACACCCCTACACCCTAACCCATCACACCCTACCTCTACACCCCACACCAACCTCATCACACCCACGCCAAAACAAAAAACTACAACACTAAACCATACACCCTACCACACCTACACAAATAAAACCCAACAAATAACCCTACCCACACCCACACCCAACCTCACATCACACCCTACCCCTACACACTAACCCTAACCTCACCTCACACCCACCCCTACACACTACACCCTAACATCACACCCACCCACCCTACACCCAACCTCAACACCCACCCCCTACACACCCTACAAACATACACTAGCCACACCCACACAACCAACACCCACCCCACACCTAACACACACCCACCCTAAAAAACACACCCACACCCTACACCCTAACCTCATCACACCCTACCCCTACACACTACACCCTAACCTCATCACACCCTACCCCTACACCCTAACCCCATCACACCCTACCCCTACACCCTACACCCTAACCCATCACACCCTACCCACACACACCCACCACACCTAATTCACACCTACCCTACACCTAACCTCATCACACCCACCCTACACCCTACACCCTAACCTCATCACACCCTACCCCTACACCCTAACCCCTAACCTCATCACACCCTACCCCTACACACTACACCCTAACCTCATCACACCCTACCCCTACACACTACAACCTAACCTCATCACACCCTACCCCTACACCCTACACCCTAACCCCATCACACCCTACCCCTACACCCTACACCCTAACCTCATCACACCCTACCCCTACACCCTACACCCTAACCCCATCACACCCTACCCCTACACCCTACACCCTAACCTCATCACACCCTACCCCTACACACTACACCCTAACCTCATCACACCCTACCCCTACACCCTAACCTCATCACACCCTACCCCTACACACTACACCCTAACCTCATCACACCCTACCCCTACACCCTACACCCTAACCTCATCACACCCTACCCCTACACCCTACACCCTAACCCCATCACACCCTACCCCTACACACTACACCCTAACCTCATCACACCCTACCCCTACACCCTACACCCTAACCCCATCACACCCTACCCCTACACACTACACCCTAACCCCATCACACCCTACCCCTACACACTACACCCTAACCCCATCACACCCTACCCCTACACCCTACACCCTAACCTCATCACACCCTACCCCTACACCCTACACCCTAACCCCATCACACCCTACCCCTACACCCTAACCTCATCACACCCTACCCCTACACCCTACACCCTAACCTCATCACACCTACACCCTACACCCTAACCTCATCACACCCTACCCCTACACACTACACCCTAACCTCATCACACCCTACCCCTACACCCTAACCCCATCACACCCTACCCCTACACCTACACCCTAACCTCATCACACCCCTACCCCTACACCCTAACCCCATCACAACCTACCCCTACACCCTACACACTAACCTCATCACCACCTACCCTACACCCTACACCCTAACCCCATCACACCCTCCTACACACTACACTAACCTCATCACACCTACCCCTACACACTACACCCTAACCTCATCACACCCTACCCCTACACCCTACCCCTACACCCTAACCTCATCACACCCTACCCCTACACCCTACACCCTAACCCCATCACACCCTACCCCTACACCCTACACCCTAACCTCATCACACCCTACCCCTACACCCTACACCCTAACCTCATCACACCCTACCCCTACACACTACACCCTAACCCCATCACACCCTACCCCTACACCCTACACCCTAACCTCATCACACCCTACCCCTACACCCTAACCCCATCACACCCTACCCCTACACACTACACCCTAACCTCATCACACCCTACACACTACACCCTAACCTCATCACACCCTACCCCTATACCCTAACCCTACACACTAACCCCAGTTTAAACAGTCGCCTCAACAGAGAAGTACACAGGCCCAGTTGCTTTGTCTGCGGGTAACTGTGGCAGAATAACCATGACTGTCTTTCAGATAAGAGCATTTCTGCTTTTAAATCAAGCAAGCTGCAAATGTTACGGTAGAACATATAGTCTTGAGAGCCATTTTGGAGTACATTTACATTTTACATTTTAGTCATTTAGCAGACGCTCTTATCCAGAGCGACTTACAGGAGCAATTAGGGTTAAGTGCCTTGCTCAAGGGCACATCTACAGATTTTTCACCTAGTCGGCTCAGGGATTAGAACCAGCGACCTTTCGGTTACTGGCACAACGCTCTTAACCACTAAACCACCTGCCGCCCTGTATAGTGTGTATATCTCTAGTGATATTAAACTCTTGTCTTTTTTACGGTGTGTGTTTCAGGTGGACAACCAGCTGACTGGAGCGATGTTTCCCATTGTGTTCCACCCGGTTCCTCCTCCAAAGTCCATCGCTCTGGACTCAGGTAACTGCGGGCTCCCCGGTACATGGTAGAATGCGTGTGTCCATAATGGTGTTCTCTAACGTGTTCTGTTCCGTCTTTCTTCCTTAGAACCAAAACCTTTTATGGACGTCAGCATCATCACCAGGTTTAACGAACATAGTCAGGTCATGCAGTTCAAGTGAGTGTTCCTCTTATACCCCACTGGATTATTAGTGCACCACACTTCTTTTTAGTGCACTACACTTCTTTTTAGTGCACACCAGTCCCTCTGACCCAGTAGTGTGTGTTGTGTTTTAGTTCAGGGTTAGTCCTCCACTAGTCTCTCTCTGACCCAGTAGTTATACTGTGATCTGTGTTTTAGTTCAGGGTTAGTCCTCCACTAGTCTCTCTCTGACCCAGTAGTTATACTGTGATCTGTGTTTTAGTTCAGGGTTAGTCCTCCACTAGTCTCTCTGACCCAGTAGTTATACTGTGATCTGTGTTTTAGTTCAGGTTAGTCCTCCACTAGTCTCTCTCTGACCCAGTAGTTATACTGTGATCTGTGTTTTAGTTCAGGGTTAGTCCTCCACTAGTCTCTCTCTGACCCAGTAGTTATACTGTGATCTGTGTTTTAGTTCAGGGTTAGTCCTCCACTAGTCTCTCTCTGACCCAGTAGTTATACTGTGATCTGTGTTTTAGTTCAGGGTTAGTCCTCCACTAGTCTCTCTGACCCAGTAGTTATACTGTGATCTGTGTTTTAGTTCAGGGTTAGTCCTCCACTAGTCCCTCTCTGACCCAGTAGTTATACTGTGATCTGTGTTTTAGTTCAGGGTTAGTCCTCCACCAGTCCCTCTCTGACCCAGTAGTTATACTGTGATCTGTGTTTTAGTTCAGGGTTAGTCCTCCACTAGTCTCTCTGACCCAGTAGTTATACTGTGATCTGTGTTTTAGTTCAGGGTTAGTCCTCCACTAGTCTCTCTCTGACCCAGTAGTTATACTGTGATCTGTGTTTTAGTTCAGGGTTAGTCCTCCACTAGTCTCTCTCTGACCCAGTAGTTATACTGTGATCTGTGTTTTAGTTCAGGGTTAGTCCTCCACTAGTCTCTCTGACCCAGTAGTTATACTGTGATCTGTGTTTTAGTTCAGGGTTAGTCCTCCACTAGTCTCTCTGACCCAGTAGTTATACTGTGATCTGTGTTTTAGTTCAGGGTTAGTCCTCCACTAGTCTCTCTCTCTGACCCAGTAGTTATACTGTGATCTGTGTTTTAGTTCAGGGTTAGTCCTCCACTAGTCTCTCTCTGACCCAGTAGTTATACTGTGATCTGTGTTTTAGTTCAGGGTTAGTCCTCCACTAGCTCTCTCTGACCCAGTAGTTATACTGTGATCTGTGTTTTAGTTCAGGTTAGTCCTCCACTAGTCTCTCTGACCCAGTAGTTATACTGTGATCTGTGTTTTAGTTCAGGGTTAGTCCTCCACCAGTCTCTCTCTGACCCAGTAGTTATACTGTGATCTGTGTTTTAGTTCAGGGTTAGTCCTCCACCAGTTCTCTCTGACCCAGTAGTTATACCTGTGATCTGTGTTTTAGTTCAGGGTTAGTCCTCCACTAGTCTCTCTGACCCAGTAGTTATACTGTGATCTGTGTTTTAGTTCAGGGTTAGTCCTCCACTAGTCTCTCTGACCCAGTAGTTATACTGTGATCTGTGTTTTAGTTCAGGGTTAGTCCTCCACTAGTCTTCTCTCTGACCCAGTAGTTATACTGTGATCTGTGTTTTAGTTCAGGGTTAGTCCTCCACTAGTCTCTCTGACCCAGTAGTTATACTGTGATCTGTGTTTTAGTTCAGGGTTAGTCCTCCACTAGTCTCTCTGACCCAGTAGTTATACTGTGATCTGTGTTTTTAGTTCAGGGTTAGTCCTCCACTAGTCTCTCTCTGACCCAGTAGTTATACTGTGATCTGTGTTTTAGTTCAGGGTTAGTCCTCCACTAGTTCTCTCTGACCCAGTAGTTATACTGTGATCTGTGTTTTAGTTCAGGGTTAGTCCTCCACTAGTCTCTCTCTGACCCAGTAGTTATACTGTGATCTGTGTTTTAGTTCAGGGTTAGTCCTCCACTAGTCTCTCTCTGACCCAGTAGTTATACTGTGATCTGTGTTTTAGTTCAGGGTTAGTCCTCCACTAGTCTCTCTCTGACCCAGTAGTTATACTGTGATCTGTGTTTTAGTTCAGGGTTAGTCCTCCACTAGTTCTCTCTGACCCAGTAGTTATACTGTGATCTGTGTTTTAGTTCAGGGTTAGTCCTCCACTAGTTCTCTCTGACCCAGTAGTTATACTGTGATCTGTGTTTTAGTTCAGGGTTAGTCCTCCACTAGTCTCTCTGACCCAGTAGTTATACTGTGATCTGTGTTTTAGTTCAGGTTAGTCCTCCACTAGTCTCTCTCTGACCCAGTAGTTATACTGTGATCTGTGTTTTAGTTCAGGGTTAGTCCTCCACTAGTCTCTCTGACCCAGTAGTTATACTGTGATCTGTGTTTTAGTTCAGGGTTAGTCCTCCACTAGTCTCTCTGACCCAGTAGTTATACTGTGATCTGTGTTTTAGTTCAGGGTTAGTCCTCCACTAGTCTCTCTGACCCAGTAGTTATACTGTGATCTGTGTTTTAGTTCAGGGTTAGTCCTCCACTAGTCTCTCTGACCCAGTAGTTATACTGTGATCTGTGTTTTAGTTCAGGGTTAGTCCTCCACTAGTCTCTCTGACCCAGTAGTTATACTGTGATCTGTGTTTTAGTTCAGGGTTAGTCCTCCACTAGTCTCTCTGACCCAGTAGTTATACTGTGATCTGTGTTTTAGTTCAGGGTTAGTCCTCCACTAGTCTCTCTCTGACCCAGTAGTTATACTGTGATCTGTGTTTTAGTTCAGGGTTAGTCCTCCACTAGTCTCTCTCTGACCCAGTAGTTATACTGTGATCTGTGTTTTAGTTCAGGGTTAGTCCTCCACTAGTCTCTCTGACCCAGTAGTTATACTGTGATCTGTGTTTTAGTTCAGGGTTAGTCCTCCACTAGTCTCTCTGACCCAGTAGTTATACTGTGATCTGTGTTTTAGTTCAGGGTTAGTCCTCCACTAGTCTCTCTCTGACCCAGTAGTTATACTGTGATCTGTGTTTTAGTTCAGGGGTTAGTCCTCCACTAGTCTCTCTGACCCAGTAGTTATACTGTGATCTGTGTTTTAGTTCAGGGTTAGTCCTCCACTAGTCTCTCTCTGACCCAGTAGTTATACTGTGATCTGTGTTTTAGTTCAGGGTTAGTCCTCCACTAGTCTCTCTCTGACCCAGTAGTTATACTGTGATCTGTGTTTTAGTTCAGGGTTAGTCCTCCACTAGTCTCTCTCTGACCCAGTAGTTATACTGTGATCTGTGTTTTAGTTCAGGGTTAGTCCTCCACTAGTCTCTCTCTGACCCAGTAGTTATACTGTGATCTGTGTTTTAGTTCAGGGTTAGTCCTCCACTAGTCTCTCTCTGACCCAGTAGTTATACTGTGATCTGTGTTTTAGTTCAGGGTTAGTCCTCCACTAGTCTCTCTGACCCAGTAGTTATACTGTGATCTGTGTTTTAGTTCAGGGTTAGTCCTCCACTAGTCTCTCTCTGACCCAGTAGTTATACTGTGATCTGTGTTTTAGTTCAGGGTTAGTCCTCCACTAGTCTCTCTCTCTGACCCAGTAGTTATACTGTGATCTGTGTTTTAGTTCAGGGTTAGTCCTCCACCAGTCTCTCTGACCCAGTAGTTATACTGTGATCTGTGTTTTAGTTCAGGGTTAGTCCTCCACTAGTCTCTCTGACCCAGTAGTTATACTGTGATCTGTGTTTTAGTTCAGGGTTAGTCCTCCACTAGTCTCTTTCTCTGACCCAGTAGTTATACTGTGATCTGTGTTTTAGTTCAGGGTTAGTCCTCCACTAGTCTCTCTCTGACCCAGTAGTTATACTGTGATCTGTGTTTTAGTTCAGGGTTAGTCCTCCACTAGTCTCTCTGACCCAGTAGTTATACTGTGATCTGTGTTTTAGTTCAGGGTTAGTCCTCCACTAGTCTCTCTGACCCAGTAGTTATACTGTGATCTGTGTTTTAGTTCAGGGTTAGTCCTCCACTAGTCTCTCTCTGACCCAGTAGTTATACTGTGATCTGTGTTTTAGTTCAGGGTTAGTCCTCCACTAGTCTCTCTCTCTGACCCAGTAGTTATACTGTGATCTGTGTTTTAGTTCAGGGTTAGTCCTCCACTAGTCTCTCTGACCCAGTAGTTATACTGTGATCTGTGTTTTAGTTCAGGGTTAGTCCTCCACTAGTCTCTCTGACCCAGTAGTTATACTGTGATCTGTGTTTTAGTTCAGGGTTAGTCCTCCACTAGTCTCTCTCTGACCCAGTAGTTATACTGTGATCTGTGTTTTAGTTCAGGGTTAGTCCTCCACTAGTCTCTCTGACCCAGTAGTTATACTGTGATCTGTGTTTTAGTTCAGGGTTAGTCTTCCACTAGTCTCTCTCTGACCCAGTAGTTATACTGTGATCTGTGTTTTAGTTCAGGGTTAGTCCTCCACTAGTCTCTCTGACCCAGTAGTTATACTGTGATCTGTGTTTTAGTTCAGGGTTAGTCCTCCACTAGTCTCTCTGACCCAGTAGTTATACTGTGATCTGTGTTTTAGTTCAGGGTTAGTCTTCCACTAGTCTCTCTCTGACCCAGTAGTTATACTGTGATCTGTGTTTTAGTTCAGGGTTAGTCCTCCACTAGTCTCTCTGACCCAGTAGTTATACTGTGATCTGTGTTTTAGTTCAGGGTTAGTCTTCCACTAGTCTCTCTCTGACCCAGTAGTTATACTGTGATCTGTGTTTTAGTTCAGGGTTAGTCCTCCACTAGTCTCTCTGACCCAGTAGTTATACTGTGATCTGTGTTTTAGTTCAGGGTTAGTCCTCCACCAGTCTCTCTGACCCAGTAGTTATACTGTGATCTGTGTTAAAGGTACTTCATGGCTCTGGTCCAGGAGATGGCTGTGAAGATTGACCAGGGATTCCTGGGGGCCATCTTGGCCCTGTTCACCCCAGCTACTGAAACACATGTGGACAAACAGAAGGTAACTGACCCAACCACAGACACAACTAGAGACACAGCTAGAGACACAGCTGGAGACACAACTAGAGACACAGCTGGAGACACAGCTAGAGACACAGCTAGAGACACAACTAGAGACACATCTAGAGACACAGCTGGAGACACAACTAGAGACACAACTAGAGACACAACTAGAGACACAGCTAGAGACACATCTAGAGACACAGCTGGAGACACAACTAGAGACACAACTAGAGACACAGCTAGAGACACAGCTAGAGACACAGCTGGAGACACAGCTGGAGACACAACTAGAGACACAACTAGAGACACAGCTGGAGACACAGCTGGAGACACAACTAGAGACACAACTAGAGACACAGCTGGAGACACAACTAGAGACACAGCTGGAGACACAACTAGAGACACAACTAGAGACACAGCTAGAGACACAACTGGAGACACAACTGGAGACACAACTAGAGACACAGCTGGAGACACAGCTAGAGACACAGCTGGAGACACAACTGGAGACACAACTAGAGACACAGCTGGAGACACAGCTGGAGACACACTAGAGACACAACTAGAGACACAGCTAGAGACACAACTAGAGACACAACTAGAGACACAGCTGGAGACACAGCTGGAGACACAGCTGGAGACACAGCTGGAGACACAGCTAGAGACACAGCTAGAGACACAGCTAGAGACACAGCTGGAGACACAACTAGAGACACAGCTGGAGACACAGCTAGAGACACAACTAGAGACACAACTAGAGACACAGCTAGAGACACAACTGGAGACACAGCTGGAGACACAGCTGGAGACACAACTAGAGACACAGCTGGAGACACAGCTAGAGACACAGCTGGAGACACAGCTGGAGATGCAGCTGGAGACACAGCTAGAAACACAGCTAGAAACACAACTAGAGACACAGCTGGAGACACAACTAGAGACACAGCTGGAGACACAGCTGGAGACACAACTAAAGACACAGCTAGAGACACAGCTAGAGACACAGCTGGAGACACAGCTGGAGACACAACTAGAGACACAGCTGGAGACACAGCTGGAGACACAACTAGAGACACAGCTGGAGACACAGCTAGAGACACAGCTGGAGACACAGCTGGAGACACAACTAGAGACACAACTAGAGACACAGCTGGAGACACAACTAGAGACACAGCTGGAGACACAATTAGAGACACAACTAGAGACACAGCTGGAGACACAGCTGGAGACACAACTAGAGACACAGCTGGAGACACAGCTGGAGACACAGCTGGAGACACAGCTGGAGACACAGCTAGAGACACAACTAGAGACACAGCTAGAGACACAGCTGGAGACACAGCTGGAGACACAGTTAGAGACACAGCTAGAGACACAGCTGGAGTCACAGCTGGAGACACAGCTGGAGACACAACTAGAGACACAACTAGAGACACAACTAGAGACACAGCAGGAGACACAACTAGAGACACAGCTAGAGACACAGCTAGAGACACAGCTGGAGACACAACTAGAGACACAGCTGGAGACACAACTAGAGACACAACTAGAGACACAGCTGGAGACACAGCTGGAGACACAACTAGAGACACAGCTAGAGACACAGCTAGATACACAGCTGGAGACACAGCTAGAGACACATCTGGAGACACATCTGGAGACGCAGCTAGAGACGCAGCTGGAGACGCAACTAGAGACACAGCTAGAGACACAGCTAGAGACACAGCTAGAGACACAGCTAGAGACACAGCTAGAGACACAACTGGAGACACAACTGGAGACACAACTGGAGACACAGCTAGAGACACAGCTAGAGACACAACTGGAGACACAGCTAGAGACACAGCTAGAGACACAACTAGAGACACAACTAGAGACACAACTGGAGACACAACTGGAGACACAGCTAGAGACACAGCTGGAGACGCAACTAGAGACACAGCTGGAGACACAACTAGAGACACAGCTGGAGACACAACTAGAGACACAGCTAGAGACACAACTGGAGACACAACTGGAGACACAGCTAGAGACACAGCTAGAGACACAACTGGAGACACAGCTAGAGACACAGCTAGAGACACAGCTAGAGACACAACTAGAGACACAACTGGAGACACAACTAGAGACACAGCTGGAGACACAACTAGAGACACAACTAGAGACACAGCTGGAGACACAACTAGAGACACAGCTGGAGACACAATTAGAGACACAACTAGAGACACAGCTGGAGACACAGCTGGAGACACAACTAGAGACACAGCTGGAGACACAGCTAGAGACACAGCTGGAGACACAGCTGGAGACACAGCTAGAGACACAACTAGAGACACAGCTAGAGACACAGCTGGAGACACAGCTGGAGACACAGTTAGAGACACAGCTAGAGACACAGCTGGAGTCACAGCTGGAGACACAGCTGGAGACACAACTAGAGACACAACTAGAGACACAACTAGAGACACAGCTGGAGACACAACTAGAGACACAGCTAGAGACACAGCTAGAGACACAGCTGGAGACACAACTAGAGACACAGCTGGAGACACAACTAGAGACACAACTAGAGACACAGCTGGAGACACAGCTGGAGACACAACTAGAGACACAGCTAGAGACACAGCTAGATACACAGCTGGAGACACAGCTAGAGACACATCTGGAGACACATCTGGAGACGCAGCTAGAGACGCAGCTGGAGACGCAACTAGAGACACAGCTAGAGACACAGCTAGAGACACAGCTAGAGACACAGCTAGAGACACAGCTAGAGACACAACTGGAGACACAACTGGAGACACAACTGGAGACACAGCTAGAGACACAGCTAGAGACACAACTGGAGACACAGCTAGAGACACAGCTAGAGACACAACTAGAGACACAACTAGAGACACAACTGGAGACACAACTGGAGACACAGCTAGAGACACAGCTGGAGACGCAACTAGAGACACAGCTGGAGACACAACTAGAGACACAGCTGGAGACACAACTAGAGACACAGCTAGAGACACAACTGGAGACACAACTGGAGACACAGCTAGAGACACAGCTAGAGACACAACTGGAGACACAGCTAGAGACACAGCTAGAGACACAGCTAGAGACACAACTAGAGACACAACTGGAGACACAACTAGAGACACAGCTGGAGACACAACTAGAGACACAGCTGGAGACACAACTAGAGACACAGCTGGAGACACAGCTGGAGACACAGCTGGAGACACAGCTGGAGACACAGTTAGAGACACAGTTAGAGACACAACTAGAGACACAACTGGAGACACAACTGGAGACACAACTAGAGACACAACTAGAGACACAACTAGAGACACAACTAGAGACACAGCTAGAGACACAGCTAGAGACACAGCTAGAGACACAGCTGGAGACACAGCTGGAGACACAACTAGAGACACAGCTGGAGACACAACTAGAGACACAGCTGGAGACACAACTGGAGACACAGCTGGAGACACAACTAGAGACGCAGCTGGAGACGCAGCTGGAGACACAGCTAGATACACAACTAGAGACACAACTAGAGACACAGCTGGAGACACAGCTAGAGACACAGCTGGAGACACAGCTAGAGACACAGCTGGAGACACAACTAGAGACACAACTAGAGACACAGCTGGAGACACAGCTGGAGACACAGCTAGAGACACAGCTGGAGACACAACTAGAGACACAACTAGAGACACAGCTAGAGACACAACTAGAGACACAGCTAGAGACACAGCTGGAGACACAGTTACAGACACAACTAGAGACACAACTAGAGACACAGCTAGAGACACAGCTGGAGACACAACTAGAGACACAACTAGAGACACAACTAGAGACACAACTAGAGACACAACTAGAGACACAGCTGGAGACACAGCTAGAGACACAACTAGAGACACAGCTGGAGACACAGCTAGAGACACAGCTGGAGACACAACTAGAGACACAGCTGGAGACACATCTAGAGACACAGCTGGAGACACAGCTAGAGACACAACTAGAGACACAGCTAGAGACACAGCTGGAGACACAGCTGGAGACACAGCTGGAGACACAACTAGAGACACAACTAGAGACACAGTTGGAGACACAACTAGAGACACAGCTGGAGACACAACTAGAGACACAGCTGGAGACACAGCTAGAGACACAGCTAGAGACACAGCTGGAGACACAGCTGGAGACACAGCTAGAGACTCAGCTGGAGACACAGCTGGAGACACAGCTAGAGACACAACTGGAGACACAGCTAGAGACACAACTAGAGACACAACTAGAGACACAGCTGGAGACACAACTAGAGACACAACTAGAGACACAGCTGGAGACACAACTAGAGACACAACTAGAGACACAGCTGGAGACACAACTAGAGACACAGCTGGAGACACAACTAGAGACACAGCTGGAGACACAACTAGAGACACAACTAGAGACACAACTAGAGACACAGCTAGAGACACAGCTGGAGACACAGCTGGAGACACAACTAGAGACACAGCTGGAGACACAACTAGAGACACAACTAGAGACACAACTAGAGACACAACTAGAGACACAGCTGGAGACACAACTAGAGACACAGCTGGAGACACAGCTGGAGACACAACTAGAGACACAGCTAGAGACACAGCTAGAGACACAACTAGAGACACAGCTGGAGACACAGCTGGAGACACAGTTGGAGACACAACTAGAGACACAGCTGGAGACACAACTAGAGACACAACTAGAGACACAGCTGGAGACACAACTAGAGATACAGCTGGAGACACAACTAGAGACACAACTAGAGACACAGCTGGAGACACAGCTGGAGACACAACTAGAGACACAACTAGAGACACAGCTAGAGACACAGCTGGAGACACAGCTGGAGACACAGCTGGAGACACAACTAGAGACACAACTAGAGACACAGCTGGAGACACAACTAGAGACACAGCTGGAGACACAACTAGAGACACAACTAGAGACACAACTAGAGACACAGCTAGAGACACAGCTAGAGACACAACTAGAGACACAGCTGGAGACACAACTAGAGACACAACTAGAGACACAGCTGGAGACACAGCTGGAGACACAGCTGGAGACACAACTAGAGACACAGCTAGAGACACAACTAGAGACACAGCTAGAGACACAGCTGGAGACACAGTTACAGACACAACTAGAGACACAACTAGAGACACAGCTAGAGACACAGCTGGAGACACAACTAGAGACACAACTAGAGACACAACTAGAGACACAGCTGGAGACACAGCTAGAGACACAACTAGAGACACAGCTGGAGACACAGCTAGAGACACAGCTGGAGACACAGCTAGAGACACAACTAGAGACACAACTAGAGACACAGCTGGAGACACAACTAGAGACACAACTAGAGACACAGCTAGAGACACAGCTAGAGACACAGTTGGAGACACAGTTGGAGACACAGTTGGAGACACAGCTGGAGACACAGCTGGAGACACAACTAGATACACAACTAGAGACACAACTAGAGACACAACTAGAGACACAACTGGAGACACAGCTGGAGACACAGCTGGAGACACAGCTGGAGACACAGTTAGAGACACAACTAGAGACACAGCTGGAGACACAGCTAGAGACACAGCTAGAGACACAGCTGGAGACACAACTAGAGACACAACTAGAGACACAGCTGGAGACGACTAGATACACAACTAGATACACAGCTAGAGACACAACTAGAGACACAACTAGAGACACAACTAGAGACACAGCTAGAGACACAGCTAGAGACACAACTAGAGACACAACTGGAGACACAATTGAGACACAATTGAGACACAACTAGAGACACAACTAGAGACACAACTGGAGACACAACTGGAGACACAGCTGGAGACACAGCTGGAGACACAACTAGAGACACAGCTGGAGACACAGCTAGAGACACAGCTAGAGACACAGCTGGAGACACAACTAGAGACACAACTAGAGACACAGCTGGAGACACAACTAGAGACACAGCTGGAGACACAACTAGAGACACAACTAGAGACACAGCTAGAGACACAGCTAGAGACACAGTTGGAGACACAACTAGAGACACAACTAGAGACACAGCTGGAGACACAACTAGAGACACAGCTAGAGACACAGCTAGACACAGCTAGAGACACAACTAGAGACACAGCTGGAGACACAACTAGAGACACAGCTGGAGACACAGCTGGAGACACAACTAGAGACACAACTAGAGACACAGCTAGAGACACAGCTGGAGACACAACTAGAGACACAGCTGGAGACACAGCTAGAGACACAGCTGGAGACACAGCTGGAGACACAACTAGAGACACAGCTGGAGACACAACTAGAGACACAGCTGGAGACACAATTAGAGACACAACTAGAGACACAGCTAGAGACACAGCTAGAGACACAGCTAGAGACACAGCTGGAGACACAACTAGAGACACAGCTGGAGACACAACTAGAGACACAACTAGAGACACAACTAGAGACACAGCTAGAGACACAGCTAGAGACACAGCTAGAGACACAACTAGAGACACAGCTGGAGACACAACTAGAGACACAGCTGGAGACACAGCTGGAGACACAACTAGAGACACAGCTAGAGACACAACTGGAGACACAACTGGAGACACAACTAGAGACACAGCTGGAGACACAGCTAGAGACACAGCTGGAGACACAACTAGAGACACAACTAGAGACACAGCTGGAGACACAGCTGGAGACACACTAGAGACACAACTAGAGACACAGCTAGAGACACAACTAGAGACACAACTAGAGACACAGCTGGAGACACAGCTGGAGACACAGCTGGAGACACAGCTGGAGACACAGCTAGAGACACAGCTAGAGACACAGCTAGAGACACAGCTAGAGACACAGCTAGAGACACAGCTGGAGACACAACTAGAGACACAGCTGGAGACACAGCTAGAGACACAGCTAGAGACACAACTGGAGACACAACTAGAGACACAGCTGGAGACAGCTGGAGACACAACTAGAGACACAGCTGGAGACACAGCTAGAGACACAGCTGGAGACACAGCTGGAGATGCAGCTGGAGACACAGCTAGAGACACAACTAGAGACACAGGTGGAGACACAACTAGAGACACAGCTGGAGACACAACTAAAGACACAGCTAGAGACACAGCTAGAGACACAGCTGGAGACACAGCTGGAGACACAACTAGAGACACAGCTGGAGACACAGCTGGAGACACAACTAGAGACACAGCTGGAGACACAGCTAGAGACACAGCTGGAGACACAGCTGGAGACACAACTAGAGACACAACTAGAGACACAGCTGGAGACACAACTAGAGACACAGCTGGAGACACAATTAGAGACACAACTAGAGACACAGCTGGAGACACAGCTGGAGACACAGCTGGAGACACAGCTGGAGACACAGCTAGAGACACAGCTGGAGACACAGCTGGAGACACAGCTAGAGACACAACTAGAGACACAGCTAGAGACACAGCTGGAGACACAGCTGGAGACACAGTTAGAGACACAGCTAGAGACACAGCTGGAGTCACAGCTGGAGACACAGCTGGAGACACAACTAGAGACACAACTAGAGACACAACTAGAGACACAGCTGGAGACACAACTAGAGACACAGCTAGAGACACAGCTAGAGACACAGCTGGAGACACAACTAGAGACACAGCTGGAGACACAACTAGAGACACAACTAGAGACACAGCTGGAGACACAGCTGGAGACACAACTAGAGACACAGCTAGAGACACAGCTAGATACACAGCTGGAGACACAGCTAGAGACACATCTGGAGACGCAGCTAGAGACGCAGCTGGAGACGCAACTAGAGACACAGCTAGAGACACAGCTAGAGACACAGCTAGAGACACAGCTAGAGACACAACTGGAGACACAACTGGAGACACAACTGGAGACACAACTGGAGACACAGCTAGAGACACAGCTAGAGACACAACTGGAGACACAGCTAGAGACACAGCTAGAGACACAACTAGAGACACAACTAGAGACACAACTGGAGACACAACTGGAGACACAGCTAGAGACACAGCTGGAGACGCAACTAGAGACACAGCTGGAGACACAACTAGAGACACAGCTAGAGACACAACTAGAGACACAGCTAGAGACACAACTGGAGACACAACTGGAGACACAGCTAGAGACACAGCTAGAGACACAACTGGAGACACAGCTAGAGACACAGCTAGAGACACAGCTAGAGACACAACTAGAGACACAACTGGAGACACAACTAGAGACACAGCTGGAGACACAACTAGAGACACAGCTGGAGACACAACTAGAGACACAGCTGGAGACACAGCTGGAGACACAGCTGGAGACACAGCTGGAGACACAGTTAGAGACACAACTAGAGACACAACTGGAGACACAACTGGAGACACAACTGGAGACACAACTAGAGACACAACTAGAGACACAACTAGAGACACAGCTAGAGACACAGCTAGAGACACAGCTAGAGACACAGCTAGAGACACAGCTGGAGACACAGCTGGAGACACAACTAGAGACACAGCTGGAGACACAACTAGAGACACAGCTGGAGACACAACTGGAGACACAGCTGGAGACACAACTAGAGACGCAGCTGGAGACGCAGCTGGAGACACAGCTAGATACACAACTAGAGACACAACTAGAGACACAGCTGGAGACACAGCTGGAGACACAGCTAGAGACACAGCTGGAGACACAACTAGAGACACAACTAGAGACACAGCTAGAGACACAACTAGAGACACAGCTAGAGACACAGCTGGAGACACAGTTACAGACACAACTAGAGACACAACTAGAGACACAGCTAGAGACACAGCTGGAGACACAACTAGAGACACAACTAGAGACACAACTAGAGACACAACTAGAGACACAACTAGAGACACAGCTGGAGACACAGCTAGAGACACAACTAGAGACACAGCTGGAGACACAGCTAGAGACACAGCTGGAGACACAACTAGAGACACAGCTGGAGACACATCTAGAGACACAGCTGGAGACACAGCTAGAGACACAACTAGAGACACAGCTAGAGACACAGCTGGAGACACAGCTGGAGACACAGCTGGAGACACAACTAGAGACACAACTAGAGACACAGTTGGAGACACAACTAGAGACACAGCTGGAGACACAACTAGAGACACAGCTGGAGACACAGCTAGAGACACAGCTAGAGACACAGCTGGAGACACAGCTGGAGACACAGCTAGAGACTCAGCTGGAGACACAGCTGGAGACACAGCTAGAGACACAACTAGAGACACAACTGGAGACACAGCTAGAGACACAACTAGAGACACAACTAGAGACACAGCTGGAGACACAACTAGAGACACAACTAGAGACACAGCTGGAGACACAACTAGAGACACAACTAGAGACACAGCTGGAGACACAACTAGAGACACAGCTGGAGACACAACTAGAGACACAGCTGGAGACACAACTAGAGACACAACTAGAGACACAACTAGAGACACAACTAGAGACACAGCTAGAGACACAGCTGGAGACACAGCTGGAGACACAACTAGAGACACAGCTGGAGACACAACTAGAGACACAACTAGAGACACAACTAGAGACACAACTAGAGACACAGCTGGAGACACAACTAGAGACACAGCTGGAGACACAGCTGGAGACACAACTAGAGACACAGCTAGAGACACAGCTAGAGACACAACTAGAGACACAGCTGGAGACACAGCTGGAGACACAGTTGGAGACACAACTAGAGACACAGCTGGAGACACAACTAGGACACAACTAGAGACACAGCTGGAGACACAACTAGAGACACAGCTGGAGACACAACTAGAGACACAACTAGAGACACAGCTGGAGACACAGCTGGAGACACAACTAGAGACACAACTAGAGACACAACTAGAGACACAGCTGGAGACACAGCTGGAGACACAGCTGGAGACACAACTAGAGACACAACTAGAGACACAGCTGGAGACACAACTAGAGACACAGCTGGAGACACAACTAGAGACACAACTAGAGACACAACTAGAGACACAGCTAGAGACACAGCTAGAGACACAACTAGAGACACAGCTGGAGACACAACTAGAGACACAACTAGAGACACAACTAGAGACACAGCTGGAGACACAGCTAGAGACACAGCTGGAGACACAGCTGGAGACACAGCTGGAGACACAACTAGAGACACAGCTAGAGACACAACTAGAGACACAGCTAGAGACACAGCTGGAGACACAGTTACAGACACAACTAGAGACACAACTAGAGACACAGCTAGAGACACAGCTGGAGACACAACTAGAGACACAACTAGAGACACAGCTGGAGACACAACTAGAGACACAGCTGGAGACACAGCTGGAGACACAACTAGAGACACAGCTAGAGACACAGCTAGAGACACAACTAGAGACACAGCTGGAGACACAGCTGGAGACACAGTTGGAGACACAACTAGAGACACAGCTGGAGACACAACTAGAGACACAACTAGAGACACAGCTGGAGACACAACTAGAGATACAGCTGGAGACACAACTAGAGACACAACTAGAGACACAGCTGGAGACACAGCTGGAGACACAACTAGAGACACAACTAGAGACACAACTAGAGACACAGCTGGAGACACAGCTGGAGACACAGCTGGAGACACAACTAGAGACACAACTAGAGACACAGCTGGAGACACAACTAGAGACACAGCTGGAGACACAACTAGAGACACAACTAGAGACACAACTAGAGACACAGCTAGAGACACAGCTAGAGACACAACTAGAGACACAGCTGGAGACACAACTAGAGACACAACTAGAGACACAACTAGAGACACAGCTGGAGACACAGCTAGAGACACAGCTGGAGACACAGCTGGAGACACAGCTGGAGACACAACTAGAGACACAGCTAGAGACACAACTAGAGACACAGCTAGAGACACAGCTGGAGACACAGTTACAGACACAACTAGAGACACAACTAGAGACACAGCTAGAGACACAGCTGGAGACACAACTAGAGACACAACTAGAGACACAACTAGAGACACAGCTGGAGACACAGCTAGAGACACAACTAGAGACACAGCTGGAGACACAGCTAGAGACACAGCTGGAGACACAGCTAGAGACACAACTAGAGACACAGCTGGAGACACAACTAGAGACACAGCTGGAGACACAACTAGAGACACAACTAGAGACACAGCTAGAGACACAGCTAGAGACACAGTTGGAGACACAGTTGGAGACACAGTTGGAGACACAGCTGGAGACACAGCTGGAGACACAACTAGATACACAACTAGAGACACAACTAGAGACACAACTAGAGACACAACTGGAGACACAGCTGGAGACGCAGCTGGAGACACAGCTGGAGACACAGTTAGAGACACAACTAGAGACACAGCTGGAGACACAGCTAGAGACACAGCTAGAGACACAGCTGGAGACACAACTAGAGACACAACTAGAGACACAGCTGGAGACAACTAGATACACAACTAGATACACAGCTAGAGACACAACTAGAGACACAACTAGAGACACAACTAGAGACACAGCTAGAGACACAGCTAGAGACACAACTGGAGACACAACTAGAGACACAACTGGAGACACAATTGAGACACAATTGAGACACAACTAGAGACACAACTAGAGACACAACTGGAGACACAACTGGAGACACAGCTGGAGACACAGCTGGAGACACAACTAGAGACACAGCTGGAGACACAGCTAGAGACACAGCTAGAGACACAGCTGGAGACACAACTAGAGACACAACTAGAGACACAGCTGGAGACACAACTAGAGACACAGCTGGAGACACAACTAGAGACACAACTAGAGACACAGCTAGAGACACAGCTAGAGACACAGTTGGAGACACAACTAGAGACACAACTAGAGACACAGCTGGAGACACAACTAGAGACACAGCTAGAGACACAGCTAGAGACACAACTAGAGACACAGCTGGAGACACAACTAGAGACACAGCTGGAGACACAGCTGGAGACACAACTAGAGACACAACTAGAGACACAGCTAGAGACACAACTGGAGACACAACTAGAGACACAGCTGGAGACACAGCTAGAGACACAGCTGGAGACACAGCTGGAGACACAACTAGAGACACAGCTGGAGACACAACTAGAGACACAGCTGGAGACACAATTAGAGACACAACTAGAGACACAGCTAGAGACACAGCTAGAGACACAGTTGGAGACACAACTAGAGACACAGCTGGAGACACAACTAGAGACACAACTAGAGACACAACTAGAGACACAGCTGGAGACACAGCTGGAGACACAGCTGGAGACACAACTAGAGACACAACTAGAGACACAGCTGGAGACACAACTAGAGACACAGCTGGAGACACAACTAGAGACACAACTAGAGACACAACTAGAGACACAGCTAGAGACACAGCTAGAGACACAACTAGAGACACAGCTGGAGACACAACTAGAGACACAACTAGAGACACAACTAGAGACACAGCTGGAGACACAGCTAGAGACACAGCTGGAGACACAGCTGGAGACACAGCTGGAGACACAACTAGAGACACAGCTAGAGACACAACTAGAGACACAGCTAGAGACACAGCTGGAGACACAGTTACAGACACAACTAGAGACACAACTAGAGACACAGCTAGAGACACAGCTGGAGACACAACTAGAGACACAACTAGAGACACAACTAGAGACACAGCTGGAGACACAGCTAGAGACACAACTAGAGACACAGCTGGAGACACAGCTAGAGACACAGCTGGAGACACAGCTAGAGACACAACTAGAGACACAGCTGGAGACACAACTAGAGACACAGCTGGAGACACAACTAGAGACACAACTAGAGACACAGCTAGAGACACAGCTAGAGACACAGTTGGAGACACAGTTGGAGACACAGTTGGAGACACAGCTGGAGACACAGCTGGAGACACAACTAGATACACAACTAGAGACACAACTAGAGACACAACTAGAGACACAACTGGAGACACAGCTGGAGACGCAGCTGGAGACACAGCTGGAGACACAGTTAGAGACACAACTAGAGACACAGCTGGAGACACAGCTAGAGACACAGCTAGAGACACAGCTGGAGACACAACTAGAGACACAACTAGAGACACAGCTGGAGACAACTAGATACACAACTAGATACACAGCTAGAGACACAACTAGAGACACAACTAGAGACACAACTAGAGACACAGCTAGAGACACAGCTAGAGACACAACTGGAGACACAACTAGAGACACAACTGGAGACACAATTGAGACACAATTGAGACACAACTAGAGACACAACTAGAGACACAACTGGAGACACAACTGGAGACACAGCTGGAGACACAGCTGGAGACACAACTAGAGACACAGCTGGAGACACAGCTAGAGACACAGCTAGAGACACAGCTGGAGACACAACTAGAGACACAACTAGAGACACAGCTGGAGACACAACTAGAGACACAGCTGGAGACACAACTAGAGACACAACTAGAGACACAGCTAGAGACACAGCTAGAGACACAGTTGGAGACACAACTAGAGACACAACTAGAGACACAGCTGGAGACACAACTAGAGACACAGCTAGAGACACAGCTAGAGACACAACTAGAGACACAGCTGGAGACACAACTAGAGACACAGCTGGAGACACAGCTGGAGACACAACTAGAGACACAACTAGAGACACAGCTAGAGACACAACTGGAGACACAACTAGAGACACAGCTGGAGACACAGCTAGAGACACAGCTGGAGACACAGCTGGAGACACAACTAGAGACACAGCTGGAGACACAACTAGAGACACAGCTGGAGACACAATTAGAGACACAACTAGAGACACAGCTAGAGACACAGCTAGAGACACAGTTGGAGACACAACTAGAGACACAGCTGGAGACACAACTAGAGACACAACTAGAGACACAACTAGAGACACAGCTAGAGACACAGCTAGAGACACAGCTAGAGACACAACTAGAGACACAGCTGGAGACACAACTAGAGACACAGCTGGAGACACAGCTGGAGACACAACTAGAGACACAGCTAGAGACACAACTGGAGACACAACTGGAGACACAACTAGAGACACAGCTGGAGACACAACTAGAGACACAGCTGGAGACACAACTAGAGACACAGCTGGAGACACAACTAGAGACACAACTAGAGACACAGCTAGAGACACAGCTAGAGACACAGTTGGAGACACAACTAGAGACACAGCTGGAGACACAACTAGAGACACAACTAGAGACACAACTAGAGACACAGCTGGAGACACAGCTGGAGACACAGCTGGAGACACAACTAGAGACACAACTAGAGACACAGCTGGAGACACAACTAGAGACACAGCTGGAGACACAACTAGAGACACAACTAGAGACACAACTAGAGACACAGCTAGAGACACAGCTAGAGACACAACTAGAGACACAGCTGGAGACACAACTAGAGACACAACTAGAGACACAACTAGAGACACAGCTGGAGACACAGCTAGAGACACAGCTGGAGACACAGCTGGAGACACAGCTGGAGACACAACTAGAGACACAGCTAGAGACACAACTAGAGACACAGCTAGAGACACAGCTGGAGACACAGTTACAGACACAACTAGAGACACAACTAGAGACACAGCTAGAGACACAGCTGGAGACACAACTAGAGACACAACTAGAGACACAACTAGAGACACAGCTGGAGACACAGCTAGAGACACAACTAGAGACACAGCTGGAGACACAGCTAGAGACACAGCTGGAGACACAGCTAGAGACACAACTAGAGACACAGCTGGAGACACAACTAGAGACACAGCTGGAGACACAACTAGAGACACAACTAGAGACACAGCTAGAGACACAGCTAGAGACACAGTTGGAGACACAGTTGGAGACACAGTTGGAGACACAGCTGGAGACACAGCTGGAGACACAACTAGATACACAACTAGAGACACAACTAGAGACACAACTAGAGACACAACTGGAGACACAGCTGGAGACGCAGCTGGAGACACAGCTGGAGACACAGTTAGAGACACAACTAGAGACACAGCTGGAGACACAGCTAGAGACACAGCTAGAGACACAGCTGGAGACACAACTAGAGACACAACTAGAGACACAGCTGGAGACAACTAGATACACAACTAGATACACAGCTAGAGACACAACTAGAGACACAACTAGAGACACAACTAGAGACACAGCTAGAGACACAGCTAGAGACACAACTGGAGACACAACTAGAGACACAACTGGAGACACAATTGAGACACAATTGAGACACAACTAGAGACACAACTAGAGACACAACTGGAGACACAACTGGAGACACAGCTGGAGACACAGCTGGAGACACAACTAGAGACACAGCTGGAGACACAGCTAGAGACACAGCTAGAGACACAGCTGGAGACACAACTAGAGACACAACTAGAGACACAGCTGGAGACACAACTAGAGACACAGCTGGAGACACAACTAGAGACACAACTAGAGACACAGCTAGAGACACAGCTAGAGACACAGTTGGAGACACAACTAGAGACACAACTAGAGACACAGCTGGAGACACAACTAGAGACACAGCTAGAGACACAGCTAGAGACACAACTAGAGACACAGCTGGAGACACAACTAGAGACACAGCTGGAGACACAGCTGGAGACACAACTAGAGACACAACTAGAGACACAGCTAGAGACACAACTGGAGACACAACTAGAGACACAGCTGGAGACACAGCTAGAGACACAGCTGGAGACACAGCTGGAGACACAACTAGAGACACAGCTGGAGACACAACTAGAGACACAGCTGGAGACACAATTAGAGACACAACTAGAGACACAGCTAGAGACACAGCTAGAGACACAGTTGGAGACACAACTAGAGACACAGCTGGAGACACAACTAGAGACACAACTAGAGACACAACTAGAGACACAGCTAGAGACACAGCTAGAGACACAGCTAGAGACACAACTAGAGACACAGCTGGAGACACAACTAGAGACACAGCTGGAGACACAGCTGGAGACACAACTAGAGACACAGCTAGAGACACAACTGGAGACACAACTGGAGACACAACTAGAGACACAGCTGGAGACACAACTAGAGACACAGCTAGAGACACAGCTAGAGACACAGCTAGAGACACAGTTGGAGACACAACTAGAGACACAGCTGGAGACACAACTAGAGACACAACTAGAGACACAACTAGAGACACAGCTAGAGACACAGCTAGAGACACAGCTAGAGACACAACTAGAGACACAGCTGGAGACACAACTAGAGACACAGCTGGAGACACAGCTGGAGACACAACTAGAGACACAGCTAGAGACACAACTGGAGACACAACTGGAGACACAACTAGAGACACAGCTGGAGACACAGCTAGAGACACAGCTGGAGACACAACTAGAGACACAACTAGAGACACAGCTGGAGACACAGCTGGAGACACACTAGAGACACAACTAGAGACACAGCTAGAGACACAACTAGAGACACAACTAGAGACACAGCTGGAGACACAGCTGGAGACACAGCTGGAGACACAGCTGGAGACACAGCTAGAGACACAGCTAGAGACACAGCTAGAGACACAGCTAGAGACACAGCTGGAGACACAACTAGAGACACAGCTAGAGACACAACTAGAGACACAGCTAGAGACACAACTGGAGACACAGCTGGAGACACAGCTGGAGACACAACTAGAGACACAGCTGGAGACACAGCTAGAGACACAGCTGGAGACACAGCTGGAGATGCAGCTGGAGACACAGCTAGAAACACAACTAGAGACACAGCTGGAGACACAACTAGAGACACAGCTGGAGACACAGCTGGAGACACAGCTAAAGACACAGCTAGAGACACAGCTAGAGACACAGCTGGAGACACAGCTGGAGACACAACTAGAGACACAGCTGGAGACACAGCTGGAGACACAACTAGAGACACAGCTGGAGACACAGCTAGAGACACAGCTGGAGACACAGCTGGAGACACAACTAGAGACACAACTAGAGACACAGCTGGAGACACAACTAGAGACACAGCTGGAGACACAATTAGAGACACAACTAGAGACACAGCTGGAGACACAGCTGGAGACACAGCTGGAGACACAGCTGGAGACACAGCTAGAGACACAGCTGGAGACACAGCTGGAGACACAGCTAGAGACACAACTAGAGACACAGCTAGAGACACAGCTGGAGACACAGCTGGAGACACAGTTAGAGACACAGCTAGAGACACAGCTGGAGTCACAGCTGGAGACACAGCTGGAGACACAACTAGAGACACAACTAGAGACACAACTAGAGACACAGCTGGAGACACAACTAGAGACACAGCTAGAGACACAGCTAGAGACACAGCTGGAGACACAACTAGAGACACAGCTGGAGACACAACTAGAGACACAACTAGAGACACAGCTGGAGACACAGCTGGAGACACAACTAGAGACACAGCTAGAGACACAGCTAGATACACAGCTGGAGACACAGCTAGAGACACATCTGGAGACGCAGCTAGAGACGCAGCTGGAGACGCAACTAGAGACACAGCTAGAGACACAGCTAGAGACACAGCTAGAGACACAGCTAGAGACACAACTGGAGACACAACTGGAGACACAACTGGAGACACAACTGGAGACACAGCTAGAGACACAGCTAGAGACACAACTGGAGACACAGCTAGAGACACAGCTAGAGACACAACTAGAGACACAACTAGAGACACAACTGGAGACACAACTGGAGACACAGCTAGAGACACAGCTGGAGACGCAACTAGAGACACAGCTGGAGACACAACTAGAGACACAGCTGGAGACACAACTAGAGACACAGCTAGAGACACAACTGGAGACACAACTGGAGACACAGCTAGAGACACAGCTAGAGACACAACTGGAGACACAGCTAGAGACACAGCTAGAGACACAGCTAGAGACACAACTAGAGACACAACTGGAGACACAACTAGAGACACAGCTGGAGACACAACTAGAGACACAGCTGGAGACACAACTAGAGACACAGCTGGAGACACAGCTGGAGACACAGCTGGAGACACAGCTGGAGACACAGCTAGAGACACAACTAGAGACACAACTGGAGACACAGCTGGAGACACAGCTGGAGACACAACTGGAGACACAACTAGAGACACAACTAGAGACACAACTAGAGACACAGCTAGAGACACAGCTAGAGACACAGCTAGAGACACAGCTGGAGACACAGCTGGAGACACAACTAGAGACACAGCTGGAGACACAACTAGAGACACAGCTGGAGACACAACTGGAGACACAGCTGGAGACACAACTAGAGACGCAGCTGGAGACGCAGCTGGAGACACAGCTAGATACACAACTAGAGACACAACTAGAGACACAGCTGGAGACACAGCTGGAGACACAGCTAGAGACACAGCTGGAGACACAACTAGAGACACAACTAGAGACACAGCTAGAGACACAACTAGAGACACAGCTAGAGACACAGCTGGAGACACAGTTACAGACACAACTAGAGACACAACTAGAGACACAGCTAGAGACACAGCTGGAGACACAACTAGAGACACAGCTAGAGACACAGCTAGAGACACAGCTAGAGACACAACTAGAGACACAGCTGGAGACACAGCTAGAGACACAACTAGAGACACAGCTGGAGACACAGCTAGAGACACAGCTGGAGACACAACTAGAGACACAGCTGGAGACACATCTAGAGACACAGCTGGAGACACAGCTAGAGACACAGCTAGAGACACAACTAGAGACACAGCTAGAGACACAGCTGGAGACACAGCTGGAGACACAGCTGGAGACACAACTAGAGACACAACTAGAGACACAGTTGGAGACACAACTAGAGACACAGCTGGAGACACAACTAGAGACACAGCTGGAGACACAGCTAGAGACACAGCTAGAGACACAGCTGGAGACACAGCTGGAGACACAGCTAGAGACTCAGCTGGAGACACAGCTGGAGACACAGCTAGAGACACAACTAGAGACACAACTGAAGACACAGCTAGAGACACAACTAGAGACACAGCTGGAGACACAACTAGAGACACAACTAGAGACACAGCTGGAGACACAACTAGAGACACAACTAGAGACACAGCTGGAGACACAACTAGAGACACAGCTGGAGACACAACTAGAGACACAGCTGGAGACACAACTAGAGACACAACTAGAGACACAGCTAGAGACACAACTAGAGACACAGCTAGAGACACAGCTGGAGACACAGCTGGAGACACAACTAGAGACACAGCTGGAGACACAACTAGAGACACAACTAGAGACACAGCTAGAGACACAACTAGAGACACAGCTGGAGACACAACTAGAGACACAGCTGGAGACACAGCTGGAGACACAGCTGGAGACACAGCTGGAGACACAGCTAGAGACACAACTAGAGACACAGCTGGAGACACAGCTGGAGACACAGTTGGAGACACAACTAGAGACACAGCTAGAGACACAACTAGAGACACAACTAGAGACACAGCTAGAGACACAGCTAAGACGGAGACACAGCTGGAGACACAACTAGAGACACAGCTGGAGACACAGCTGGAGACACAGCTGGAGACACAGCTGGAGACACAGCTAGAGACGCAGCTGGAGACGCAGCTGGAGACACAGCTAGATACACAACTAGAGACACAACTAGAGACACAGCTGGAGACACAGCTGGAGACACAGCTAGAGACACAGCTGGAGACACAACTAGAGACACAACTAGAGACACAGCTAGAGACACAACTAGAGACACAGCTAGAGACACAGCTGGAGACACAGTTACAGACACAACTAGAGACACAACTAGAGACACAGCTAGAGACACAGCTGGAGACACAACTAGAGACACAACTAGAGACACAACTAGAGACACAACTAGAGACACAACTAGAGACACAGCTGGAGACACAGCTAGAGACACAACTAGAGACACAGCTGGAGACACAGCTAGAGACACAGCTGGAGACACAACTAGAGACACAGCTGGAGACACATCTAGAGACACAGCTGGAGACACAGCTAGAGACACAACTAGAGACACAGCTAGAGACACAGCTGGAGACACAGCTGGAGACACAGCTGGAGACACAACTAGAGACACAACTAGAGACACAGCTGGAGACACAACTAGAGACACAGCTGGAGACACAACTAGAGACACAGCTGGAGACACAGCTAGAGACACAGCTAGAGACACAGCTGGAGACACAGCTGGAGACACAGCTAGAGACTCAGCTGGAGACACAGCTGGAGACACAGCTAGAGACACAACTAGAGACACAACTGGAGACACAGCTAGAGACACAACTAGAGACACAACTAGAGACACAGCTGGAGACACAACTAGAGACACAACTAGAGACACAGCTGGAGACACAGCTGGAGACACAACTAGAGACACAGCTGGAGACACAACTAGAGACACAGCTGGAGACACAACTAGAGACACAGCTGGAGACACAACTAGAGACACAACTAGAGACACAACTAGAGACACAACTAGAGACACAGCTAGAGACACAGCTGGAGACACAGCTGGAGACACAACTAGAGACACAGCTGGAGACACAACTAGAGACACAACTAGAGACACAACTAGAGACACAGCTGGAGACACAACTAGAGACACAGCTGGAGACACAGCTGGAGACACAACTAGAGACACAGCTAGAGACACAGCTAGAGACACAACTAGAGACACAGCTGGAGACACAGCTGGAGACACAGCTGGAGACACAACTAGAGACACAGCTGGAGACACAACTAGAGACACAACTAGAGACACAGCTGGAGACACAACTAGAGATACAGCTGGAGACACAACTAGAGACACAACTAGAGACACAGCTGGAGACACAGCTGGAGACACAACTAGAGACACAACTAGAGACACAACTAGAGACACAGCTGGAGACACAGCTGGAGACACAGCTGGAGACACAACTAGAGACACAACTAGAGACACAGCTGGAGACACAACTAGAGACACAGCTGGAGACACAACTAGAGACACAACTAGAGACACAACTAGAGACACAGCTAGAGACACAGCTAGAGACACAACTAGAGACACAGCTGGAGACACAACTAGAGACACAACTAGAGACACAACTAGAGACACAGCTGGAGACACAGCTGGAGACACAGCTGGAGACACAACTAGAGACACAGCTAGAGACACAGCTAGAGACACAGCTAGAGACACAGCTGGAGACACAGTTACAGACACAACTAGAGACACAGCTAGAGACACAGCTAGAGACACAGCTGGAGACACAACTAGAGACACAACTAGAGACACAACTAGAGACACAACTAGAGACACAGCTAGAGACACAGCTAGAGACACAGCTAGAGACACAGCTGGAGACACAGCTAGAGACACAACTAGAGACACAGCTGGAGACACAACTAGAGACACAGCTGGAGACACAACTAGAGACACAACTAGAGACACAGCTAGAGACACAGCTAGAGACACAGTTGGAGACACAGTTGGAGACACAGTTGGAGACACAGCTGGAGACACAGCTGGAGACACAACTAGAGACACAACTAGAGACACAACTAGAGACACAACTAGAGACACAACTGGAGACACAGCTGGAGACACAGCTGGAGACACAGCTGGAGACACAGTTAGAGACACAACTAGAGACACAGCTGGAGACACAGCTAGAGACACAGCTAGAGACACAGCTGGAGACACAACTAGAGACACAACTAGAGACACAGCTGGAGACAACTAGATACACAACTAGATACACAGCTAGAGACACAACTAGAGACACAACTAGAGACACAACTAGAGACACAGCTAGAGACACAGCTAGAGACACAACTGGAGACACAACTAGAGACACAACTGGAGACACAATTGAGACACAATTGAGACACAACTAGAGACACAACTAGAGACACAACTGGAGACACAACTGGAGACACAGCTGGAGACACAGCTGGAGACACAACTAGAGACACAGCTGGAGACACAGCTAGAGACACAGCTAGAGACACATCTGGAGACACAACTAGAGACACAACTAGAGACACAGCTGGAGACACAACTAGAGACACAGCTGGAGACACAACTAGAGACACAACTAGAGACACAGCTAGAGACACAGCTAGAGACACAGTTGGAGACACAACTAGAGACACAACTAGAGACACAGCTGGAGACACATCTAGAGACACAGCTAGAGACACAGCTAGAGACACAGCTAGAGACACAACTAGAGACACAGCTGGAGACACAACTAGAGACACAGCTGGAGACACAGCTGGAGACACAACTAGAGACACAACTAGAGACACAGCTAGAGACACAACTGGAGACACAACTAGAGACACAGCTGGAGACACAGCTAGAGACACAGCTGGAGACACAGCTGGAGACACAACTAGAGACACAGCTGGAGACACAACTAGAGACACAGCTGGAGACACAATTAGAGACACAACTAGAGACACAGCTAGAGACACAGCTAGAGACACAGTTGGAGACACAACTAGAGACACAGCTGGAGACACAACTAGAGACACAACTAGAGACACAACTAGAGACACAGCTAGAGACACAGCTAGAGACACAGCTAGAGACACAACTAGAGACACAGCTGGAGACACAACTAGAGACACAGCTGGAGACACAGCTGGAGACACAACTAGAGACACAGCTAGAGACACAACTGGAGACACAACTGGAGACACAACTAGAGACACAGCTGGAGACACAGCTAGAGACACAGCTGGAGACACAACTAGAGACACAACTAGAGACACAGCTGGAGACACAGCTGGAGACACACTAGAGACACAACTAGAGACACAGCTAGAGACACAACTAGAGACACAACTAGAGACACAGCTGGAGACACAGCTGGAGACACAGCTGGAGACACAGCTGGAGACACAGCTAGAGACACAGCTAGAGACACAGCTAGAGACACAGCTAGAGACACAGCTGGAGACACAACTAGAGACACAGCTGGAGACACAGCTAGAGACACAACTAGAGACACAGCTAGAGACACAACTGGAGACACAGCTGGAGACACAGCTGGAGACACAACTAGAGACACAGCTGGAGACACAGCTAGAGACACAGCTGGAGACACAGCTGGAGATGCAGCTGGAGACACAGCTAGAAACACAACTAGAGACACAGCTGGAGACACAACTAGAGACACAGCTGGAGACACAGCTGGAGACACAACTAAAGACACAGCTAGAGACACAGCTAGAGACACAGCTGGAGACACAGCTGGAGACACAACTAGAGACACAGCTGGAGACACAGCTGGAGACACAACTAGAGACACAGCTGGAGACACAGCTAGAGACACAGCTGGAGACACAGCTGGAGACACAACTAGAGACACAACTAGAGACACAGCTGGAGACACAACTAGAGACACAGCTGGAGACACAATTAGAGACACAACTAGAGACACAGCTGGAGACACAGCTGGAGACACAGCTGGAGACACAGCTGGAGACACAGCTAGAGACACAGCTGGAGACACAGCTGGAGACACAGCTAGAGACACAACTAGAGACACAGCTAGAGACACAGCTGGAGACACAGCTGGAGACACAGTTAGAGACACAGCTAGAGACACAGCTGGAGTCACAGCTGGAGACACAGCTGGAGACACAACTAGAGACACAACTAGAGACACAACTAGAGACACAGCTGGAGACACAACTAGAGACACAGCTAGAGACACAGCTAGAGACACAGCTGGAGACACAACTAGAGACACAGCTGGAGACACAACTAGAGACACAACTAGAGACACAGCTGGAGACACAGCTGGAGACACAACTAGAGACACAGCTGGAGACACAACTAGAGACACAGCTAGAGACACAACTGGAGACACAACTGGAGACACAGCTAGAGACACAGCTAGAGACACAACTGGAGACACAGCTAGAGACACAGCTAGAGACACAGCTAGAGACACAGCTGGAGACACAACTAGAGACACAACTAGAGACACAGCTGGAGACACAACTAGAGACACAACTAGAGACACAGCTGGAGACACAACTAGAGACACAGCTGGAGACACAACTAGAGACACAGCTGGAGACACAACTAGAGACACAACTAGAGACACAACTAGAGACACAACTAGAGACACAGCTAGAGACACAGCTGGAGACACAGCTGGAGACACAACTAGAGACACAGCTGGAGACACAACTAGAGACACAACTAGAGACACAACTAGAGACACAACTAGAGACACAGCTGGAGACACAACTAGAGACACAGCTGGAGACACAGCTGGAGACACAACTAGAGACACAGCTAGAGACACAGCTAGAGACACAACTAGAGACACAGCTGGAGACACAGCTGGAGACACAGTTGGAGACACAACTAGAGACACAGCTGGAGACACAACTAGAGACACAACTAGAGACACAGCTGGAGACACAACTAGAGACACAGCTGGAGACACAACTAGAGACACAGCTGGAGACACAGCTGGAGACACAGCTGGAGACACAGCTGGAGACACAGTTAGAGACACAACTAGAGACACAACTGGAGACACAACTGGAGACACAACTGGAGACACAACTAGAGACACAACTAGAGACACAACTAGAGACACAACTAGAGACACAGCTAGAGACACAGCTAGAGACACAGCTAGAGACACAGCTGGAGACACAGCTGGAGACACAACTAGAGACACAGCTGGAGACACAACTAGAGACACAGCTGGAGACACAACTGGAGACACAGCTGGAGACACAACTAGAGACGCAGCTGGAGACGCAGCTGGAGACACAGCTAGATACACAACTAGAGACACAACTAGAGACACAGCTGGAGACACAGCTGGAGACACAGCTAGAGACACAGCTGGAGACACAACTAGAGACACAACTAGAGACACAGCTAGAGACACAACTAGAGACACAGCTAGAGACACAGCTGGAGACACAGTTACAGACACAACTAGAGACACAACTAGAGACACAGCTAGAGACACAGCTGGAGACACAACTAGAGACACAACTAGAGACACAACTAGAGACACAACTAGAGACACAACTAGAGACACAGCTGGAGACACAGCTAGAGACACAACTAGAGACACAGCTGGAGACACAGCTAGAGACACAGCTGGAGACACAACTAGAGACACAGCTGGAGACACATCTAGAGACACAGCTGGAGACACAGCTAGAGACACAACTAGAGACACAGCTAGAGACACAGCTGGAGACACAGCTGGAGACACAGCTGGAGACACAACTAGAGACACAACTAGAGACACAGTTGGAGACACAACTAGAGACACAGCTGGAGACACAACTAGAGACACAGCTGGAGACACAGCTGGAGACACAGCTAGAGACACAGCTAGAGACACAGCTGGAGACACAGCTGGAGACACAGCTAGAGACACAGCTGGAGACACAGCTAGAGACACAACTAGAGACACAACTGGAGACACAGCTAGAGACACAACTAGAGACACAACTAGAGACACAGCTGGAGACACAACTAGAGACACAACTAGAGACACAGCTGGAGACACAGCTGGAGACACAACTAGAGACACAGCTGGAGACACAACTAGAGACACAGCTGGAGACACAACTAGAGACACAGCTGGAGACACAACTAGAGACACAACTAGAGACACAACTAGAGACACAACTAGAGACACAGCTAGAGACACAGCTGGAGACACAGCTGGAGACACAACTAGAGACACAGCTGGAGACACAACTAGAGACACAACTAGAGACACAACTAGAGACACAACTAGAGACACAGCTGGAGACACAACTAGAGACACAGCTGGAGACACAGCTGGAGACACAACTAGAGACACAGCTAGAGACACAGCTAGAGACACAACTAGAGACACAGCTGGAGACACAGCTGGAGACACAGTTGGAGACACAACTAGAGACACAGCTGGAGACACAACTAGAGACACAACTAGAGACACAGCTGGAGACACAACTAGAGATACAGCTGGAGACACAACTAGAGACACAACTAGAGACACAGCTGGAGACACAGCTGGAGACACAACTAGAGACACAACTAGAGACACAACTAGAGACACAGCTGGAGACACAGCTGGAGACACAGCTGGAGACACAACTAGAGACACAACTAGAGACACAGCTGGAGACACAACTAGAGACACAGCTGGAGACACAACTAGAGACACAACTAGAGACACAACTAGAGACACAGCTAGAGACACAGCTAGAGACACAACTAGAGACACAGCTGGAGACACAACTAGAGACACAACTAGAGACACAACTAGAGACACAGCTGGAGACACAGCTGGAGACACAGCTGGAGACACAACTAGAGACACAGCTAGAGACACAGCTAGAGACACAGCTAGAGACACAGCTGGAGACACAGTTACAGACACAACTAGAGACACAGCTAGAGACACAGCTAGAGACACAGCTGGAGACACAACTAGAGACACAACTAGAGACACAACTAGAGACACAGCTGGAGACACAGCTAGAGACACAGCTGGAGACACAGCTAGAGACACAGCTGGAGACACAGCTAGAGACACAACTAGAGACACAGCTGGAGACACAACTAGAGACACAGCTGGAGACACAACTAGAGACACAACTAGAGACACAGCTAGAGACACAGCTAGAGACACAGTTGGAGACACAGTTGGAGACACAGTTGGAGACACAGCTGGAGACACAGCTGGAGACACAACTAGATACACAACTAGAGACACAACTAGAGACACAACTAGAGACACAACTGGAGACACAGCTGGAGACACAGCTGGAGACACAGCTGGAGACACAGTTAGAGACACAACTAGAGACACAGCTGGAGACACAGCTAGAGACACAGCTAGAGACACAGCTGGAGACACAACTAGAGACACAACTAGAGACACAGCTGGAGACAACTAGATACACAACTAGATACACAGCTAGAGACACAACTAGAGACACAACTAGAGACACAACTAGAGACACAGCTAGAGACACAGCTAGAGACACAACTGGAGACACAACTAGAGACACAACTGGAGACACAATTGAGACACAATTGAGACACAACTAGAGACACAACTAGAGACACAACTGGAGACACAACTGGAGACACAGCTGGAGACACAGCTGGAGACACAACTAGAGACACAGCTGGAGACACAGCTAGAGACACAGCTAGAGACACATCTGGAGACACAACTAGAGACACAACTAGAGACACAGCTGGAGACACAACTAGAGACACAGCTGGAGACACAACTAGAGACACAACTAGAGACACAGCTAGAGACACAGCTAGAGACACAGTTGGAGACACAACTAGAGACACAACTAGAGACACAGCTGGAGACACATCTAGAGACACAGCTAGAGACACAGCTAGAGACACAGCTAGAGACACAACTAGAGACACAGCTGGAGACACAACTAGAGACACAGCTGGAGACACAGCTGGAGACACAACTAGAGACACAACTAGAGACACAGCTAGAGACACAACTGGAGACACAACTAGAGACACAGCTGGAGACACAGCTAGAGACACAGCTGGAGACACAGCTGGAGACACAACTAGAGACACAGCTGGAGACACAACTAGAGACACAGCTGGAGACACAATTAGAGACACAACTAGAGACACAGCTAGAGACACAGCTAGAGACACAGTTGGAGACACAACTAGAGACACAGCTGGAGACACAACTAGAGACACAACTAGAGACACAACTAGAGACACAGCTAGAGACACAGCTAGAGACACAGCTAGAGACACAACTAGAGACACAGCTGGAGACACAACTAGAGACACAGCTGGAGACACAGCTGGAGACACAGCTGGAGACACAGCTAGAGACACAACTGGAGACACAACTGGAGACACAACTAGAGACACAGCTGGAGACACAGCTAGAGACACAGCTGGAGACACAACTAGAGACACAGCTGGAGACACAGCTGGAGACACACTAGAGACACAACTAGAGACACAGCTAGAGACACAACTAGAGACACAACTAGAGACACAGCTGGAGACACAGCTGGAGACACAGCTGGAGACACAGCTGGAGACACAGCTAGAGACACAGCTAGAGACACAGCTAGAGACACAGCTAGAGACACAGCTGGAGACACAACTAGAGACACAGCTGGAGACACAGCTAGAGACACAACTAGAGACACAGCTAGAGACACAACTGGAGACACAGCTGGAGACACAGCTGGAGACACAACTAGAGACACAGCTGGAGACACAGCTAGAGACACAGCTGGAGACACAGCTGGAGATGCAGCTGGAGACACAGCTAGAAACACAACTAGAGACACAGCTGGAGACACAACTAGAGACACAGCTGGAGACACAGCTGGAGACACAACTAAAGACACAGCTAGAGACACAGCTAGAGACACAGCTGGAGACACAGCTGGAGACACAACTAGAGACACAGCTGGAGACACAGCTGGAGACACAACTAGAGACACAGCTGGAGACACAGCTAGAGACACAGCTGGAGACACAGCTGGAGACACAACTAGAGACACAACTAGAGACACAGCTGGAGACACAACTAGAGACACAGCTGGAGACACAATTAGAGACACAACTAGAGACACAGCTGGAGACACAGCTGGAGACACAGCTGGAGACACAGCTGGAGACACAGCTAGAGACACAGCTGGAGACACAGCTGGAGACACAGCTAGAGACACAACTAGAGACACAGCTAGAGACACAGCTGGAGACACAGCTGGAGACACAGTTAGAGACACAGCTAGAGACACAGCTGGAGTCACAGCTGGAGACACAGCTGGAGACACAACTAGAGACACAACTAGAGACACAACTAGAGACACAGCTGGAGACACAACTAGAGACACAGCTAGAGACACAGCTAGAGACACAGCTGGAGACACAACTAGAGACACAGCTGGAGACACAACTAGAGACACAACTAGAGACACAGCTGGAGACACAGCTGGAGACACAACTAGAGACACAGCTAGAGACACAGCTAGATACACAGCTGGAGACACAGCTAGAGACACATCTGGAGACGCAGCTAGAGACGCAGCTGGAGACGCAACTAGAGACACAGCTAGAGACACAGCTAGAGACACAGCTAGAGACACAGCTAGAGACACAACTGGAGACACAACTGGAGACACAACTGGAGACACAACTGGAGACACAGCTAGAGACACAGCTAGAGACACAACTGGAGACACAGCTAGAGACACAGCTAGAGACACAACTAGAGACACAACTAGAGACACAACTGGAGACACAACTGGAGACACAGCTAGAGACACAGCTGGAGACGCAACTAGAGACACAGCTGGAGACACAACTAGAGACACAGCTGGAGACACAACTAGAGACACAGCTAGAGACACAACTGGAGACACAACTGGAGACACAGCTAGAGACACAGCTAGAGACACAACTGGAGACACAGCTAGAGACACAGCTAGAGACACAGCTAGAGACACAACTAGAGACACAACTGGAGACACAACTAGAGACACAGCTGGAGACACAACTAGAGACACAGCTGGAGACACAACTAGAGACACAGCTGGAGACACAGCTGGAGACACAGCTGGAGACACAGCTGGAGACACAGTTAGAGACACAACTAGAGACACAACTGGAGACACAACTGGAGACACAACTGGAGACACAACTAGAGACACAACTAGAGACACAACTAGAGACACAACTAGAGACACAGCTAGAGACACAGCTAGAGACACAGCTGGAGACACAGCTGGAGACACAGCTGGAGACACAACTAGAGACACAGCTAGAGACACAGCTGGAGACACAACTGGAGACACAGCTGGAGACACAACTAGAGACGCAGCTGGAGACGCAGCTGGAGACACAGCTAGATACACAACTAGAGACACAACTAGAGACACAGCTGGAGACACAGCTAGAGACACAGCTGGAGACACAGCTAGAGACACAGCTGGAGACACAACTAGAGACACAACTAGAGACACAGCTGGAGACACAGCTGGAGACACAGCTAGAGACACAGCTGGAGACACAACTAGAGACACAACTAGAGACACAGCTGGAGACACAGCTGGAGACACAGCTGGAGACACAGCTAGAGACACAACTAGAGACACAGCTAGAGACACAACAAGAGACACAGCTGGAGACACAGCTAGAGACACAGCTGGAGACACAGCTAGAGACACAGCTGGAGACACAGCTAGAGACACAGCTGGAGACACAGCTAGAGACACAACAAGAGACACAGCTGGAGACACAGCTAGAGACACAACTAGAGACACAGCTGGAGACACAGCTGGAGACACAGCTGGAGACACAGCTGGAGACACAGCTGGAGACACAACTAGAGACACAACTAGAGACACAGCTGGAGACACAACTGGAGACACAGCTGGAGACACAGCTGGAGACACAACTAGAGACACAACTAGAGACACAGCTGGAGACACAACTAGAGACACAGCTGGAGACACAGCTAGAGACACAACTAGAGACACAGCTGGAGACACAACTAGAGACACAGCTGGAGACGCAGCTGGAGACACAACTAGAGACACAACTAGAGACACAGCTGGAGACACAACTAGAGACACAGCTGGAGACACAGCTAGAGACGCAACTAGAGACACAGCTAGAGACACAGCTGGAGATACAGCTGGAGACACAGCTGGAGACACAGCTAGAGACACAGCTGGAGACACAGCTGGAGACACAACTAGAGACACATCTGGAGACACAACTAGAGACACAACTAGAGACACAGCTGGAGACACAGCTGGAGACACAGCTGGAGACACAACTAGAGACACAGCTGGAGACACAGCTAGAGACACAGCTGGAGACACAGCTGGAGACACAACTAGAGACACAGCTGGAGACACAGCTGGAGACACAACTAGAGACACAACTGGAGACACAGCTGGAGACACCGATACAGATGCAGCCACAGACGAAGCCACAGCTACAGACACAATTACAGACACAGACATCTGGCCCTGTTTACCCGATCTACTGAAACACACGTTGACCAACAGACGTTAACTACAGACACACTAGCAGAGGCCTTTGAGGCGATGGCACTCATCATATTCTACAAGAGGTGCCAGTACTCTGGGGTTTAGGAGAACGAGGAGGTGGACTGTACTGAAGTGTACGCTAAACATGGGAAATACTGCCCCCTGTTGTTAGAAGAAAGAAATAACCAGCCAGGAAAGGAAGATTGACCAGGGCTTCCTTGGAACCATCCAGGCCCTGTTCACCCGTTACTGAAGTACACATGGACAAATCTTATGACATTTGTATATGTAGATAATGAATCATACTTATTTCAGTAACAAAATAAATACATCTTCTTGAATTGAACAGAGGAGACAAGTAGGTGTTGCGTGTTAAACGTATTGCTGCTGTTGCCCAATGGCATTAGTCTGACGTTACCTGGATCGGGGCTAGCTTGGCAAAAACAACCCTTATGTCTCTTTGATCATTTCACTAACACATCTATTAAGGGAGAAGTCACGTGGGACTTCAGTACCTCACGTGAGATTTGATTAGTTGAACATGTGCATGTGTGTGGTGTATATGACCTGGATCTCAATCTCTCTCTCTCTCTGTCTCTCTCTCTCTGTCTCTCTCTCTGTCTCTCTCTCTCTCTCTCTCTCTCTCTCTCTCCTCGCTCTCTCTCCCTCCTTCGACATTCTCTCTCTGTCTCTCTCTCACCTCTCTCTGTCTCTCTCTCTCTCTCTCTCTCTCTCCCTCCTTTCTCTCTCTCTCTCCTCTCTCTCTCTCTCTCTCTCTCTCTCTCTCTCTCTCTCTCTCTCTCTCTCTCTCTCTCTCTCTCTCTCTCTCTCTCTCTCTCTCTCTCTCTCTCTCTCTCTCTCTCTCTCTCTCTCTCTCTCTCTCTCTCTCTTCCTTCCTCCTCCTCCTCCTCCTCCTCTCCAGACCAAGCTGATAGAGAAGGACTTGGAGATGTTACAGGCTGAACTGATGGAGGCGTCCATGACAGACAACTCAGGCCTCAGCTTCTTTGAACACTTCCACATCTCCCCCATCAAAGTAGGAGGCTCTCATTCTCTCTCTCCCTCCTTCCTCATTCTCTCTCTCCCTCCTTCCTCATTCTCTCTCTCCCTCCTTCCTCATTCTCTCTCTCTCCCTCCTTCCTCATTCTCTCTCTCCCTCCTTCCTCATTCTCTCTCTCTCCCTCCTTCCTCATTCTCTCTCTCCCTCCTTCCTTCCTCATTCTCTCTCTCTCCCTCCTTCCTCATTCTCTCTCTCTCCCTCCTTCCTCATTCTCTCTCTCCCTCCTTCCTCATTCTCTCTCTCCCTCCTTCCTCATTCTCTCTCTCCCTCCTTCCTCATTCTCTCTCTCCCTCCTTCCTTCCTCATTCTCTCTCTCTCCCTCCTTCCTCATTCTCTCTCCCTCTCTCTCTCCCTCCTTCCTCATTCTCTCTCTCTCCCTCCTTCCTCATTCTCTCTCTCTCCCTCCTTCCTCATTCTCTCTCTCCCTCCTTCCTCATTCTCTCTCTCTCCCTCCTTCCTCATTCTCTCTCTCCCTCTCTCTCTCCCTCCTTCTTCATTCTCTCTCTCCCTCTCTCTCTCCCTCCTTCCTCATTCTCTCTCTCTCCCTCCTTCCTCATTCTCTCTCTCCCTCCTTCCTCATTCTCTCTCTCCCTCCTTCCTCATTCTCTCTCTCTCTCTCTCTCCCTCCTTCCTCATTCTCTCTCTCTCTCTCCCTCCTTCCTCATTCTCTCTCTCCCTCTCTCTCTCCCTCCTTCCTCATTCTCTGGCCTAGATGTGGCCAAGACAGAAATAACTTATTTATTTCCTGTCCTGTTGGGGCCTTTGTTTGAAATGTAAAATGCTCGCCAGATTCTTAACAAAGACTGAGTCTGGGCATCAGGAGACGACAGCAATATTAAATAATGTTATATTCCTCTATGTCAGCCATACTCAACAGACAGACTGCGGGTCCCGACTTAAAAAATAGACTTATTGCTGTTGTAATAGTAAAATGCACAAGGTGCAATTTCGAAATGTGGTAGTTTTCCTCTTGTTATGTCATTCACTTACAGAGCTCTATAACCTGTCAACATGTCCAGGTGATCAGCTACTCAGGTATCATATGAACACACATAAGACATGGCAAAATGTGTACAATTGCAGGAAATTCGCTTTAAAATGGCAAAAGTGTATCTCCGTCAACAAAAGGGGTGGATTAACTCTTTAGTCGTGTCCCAGTTTACCTACAGTATTTGCTTATGGCCCTGCCTCCACCTAACCACTTTATTATGGCCCTACCTCCACCTAACCACTTTATTATGGCCCTGCCTCCACCTAACCACTTTATTATGGCCCTGCCTCCACCTAACCACTTTATTATGGCCCTGCCTCCACCTAACCACTTTATTATGGCCCTGCCTCCACCTAACCACTTTATTATGGCCCTGCCTCCACCTAACCACTTTATTATGGCCCTGCCTCCACCTAACCACTTTATTATGGCCCCGCCTCCACCTAACCACTTTATTATGGCCCTGCCTCCACCTAACCACTTTATTATGGCCCCGCCTCCACCTAACCACTTTATTATGGCCCTGCCTCCACCTAACCACTTTATTATGGCCCTGCCTCCACCTAACCACTTTATTATGGCCCTGCCTCCACCTAACCACTTTATTATGGCCCTGCCTCCACCTAACCACTTTATTATAATAATAATAATAATAATATGCCATTTAGCAGACGCTTTTATCCAAAGCGACTTACAGTCATGCGTGCATACATTTTTTTTTTTTTGTGTATGGGTGGTCCCGGGGCTCGAACCCACTACCTTGGCGTTACAAGCGCCGTGCTCTACCAGCTGAGCTACAGAGGACCACCTAACCACTTTATTATGGCCCCGCCTCCACCTAACCACTTTATTATGGCCCTGCCCTGCCTCCACCTAACCACTTTATTATGGCCCCGCCTCCACCTAACCACTTTATTATGGCCCTGCCTCCACCTAACCACTTTATTATGGCCCTGCCTCCACCTAACCACTTTATTATGGCCCCGCCTCCACCTAACCACTTTATTATGGCCCTGCCCTGCCTCCACCTAACCACTTTATTATGGCCCCGCCTCCACCTAACCACTTTATTATGGCCCTGCCCTGCCTCCACCTAACCACTTTATTATGGCCCTGCCTCCACCTAACCACTTTATTATGGCTTTGCCTCCACCTAACCACTTTATTATGGCCCTGCCTCCACCTAACCACTTTATTATGGCCCTGCCTCCACCTAACCACTTTATTATGGCCCTGCCTCCACCTAACCACTTTATTATGGCCCTGCCTCCACCTAACCACTTTATTATGGCCCTGCCTCCACCTAACCACTTTATTATGGCCCTGCCTCCACCTAACCCCTTTATTATGGCCCCGCCTCCACCTAACCACTTTATTATGGCCCTGCCTCCACCTAACCACTTTATTATGGCCCTGCCTCCACCTAACCCCTTTATTATGGCCCCGCCTCCACCTAACCACTTTATTATGGCCCTGCCTCCACCTAACCACTTTATTATGGCCCCGCCTCCACCTAACCACTTTATTATGGCCCTGCCTCCACCTAACCACTTTATTATGGCCCTGCCTCCACCTAACCACTTTATTATGGCCCTGCCTCCACCTAACCACTTTATTATGGCCCTGCCTCCACCTAACCACTTTATTATGGCCCTGCCTCCACCTAACCACTTTATTATGGCCCTGCCTCCACCTAACCACTTTATTATGGCCCTGCCTCCACCTAACCACTTTATTATGGCCCTGCCTCCACCTAACCACTTTATTATGGCCCTGCCTCCACCTAACCACTTTATTATGGCCCTGCCTCCACCTAACCACTTTATTATGGCCCTGCCTCCACCTAACCACTTTATTATGGCCCTGCCTCCACCTAACCACTTTATTATGGCCCTGCCTCCACCTAACCACTTTATTATGGCCCCGCCTCCACCTAACCACTTTATTATGGCCCTGCCTCCACCTAACCACTTTATTATGGCCCTGCCTCCACCCTAACCACTTTATTATGGCCCCGCCTCCACCTAACCACTTTATTATGGCCCCGCCTCCACCTAACCACTTTATTATGGCCCTGCCTCCACCTAACCACTTTATTATGGCCCTGCCTCCACCTAACCACTTTATTATGGCCCTGCCTCCACCTAACCACTTTATTATGGCCCTGCCTCCACCTAACCACTTGTGTTTATTTTTTTAAATGATATGACCAAAAAAATATTCCACTTTATTTGGAACTGCATGCCAGACTAAATTAAACGGGCATATTTTTTTATAAGGAATTTGAATTTGGAGGGCAGAGATGATTAAACATTAAAGCACTGGATTAGACCTCTTCACTAAAGGCTTCAGTCATACAAAAATTAAACTTCAATCCAAACGGGAGCAGATTAGTAAGAAAGGCACATATGCAGCTAACAAAAATATATGGAAATGTCTGCTCTATCCAAAATTATGACCAACTGATTGCAGCATTACCGCAAACAATGGAGGCGGCAAGTGTAAAGGAACTTGTCTAACAGTAGTGGAGTACTGGTCTTTCTCTAACAGTAGTGGAGTACTGGTCCTTCTCTAACAGTAGTGGAGTACTGGTCTTTCTCTAACAGTAGTGGAGTACTGGTCCTTCTCTAACAGTAGTGGAGTACTGGTCCTTCTCCAACAGTAGTGGAGTACTGGTCCTTCTCTAACAGTAGTGGAGTACTGGTCCTTCTCTAACAGTAGTGGAGTACTGGTCCTTCTCTAACAGTAGTGGAGTACTGGTCCTTCTCCAACAGTAGTGGAGTACTGGTCCTTCTCCAACAGTAGTGGAGTACTGGTCCTTCTCTAACAGTAGTGGAGTACTGGTCCTTCTCCAACAGTAGTGGAGTACTGGTCCTTCTCTAACAGTAGTGGAGTACTGGTCCTTCTCTGACAGTAGTGGAGTACTGGTCTTTCTCTAACAGTAGTGGAGTACTGGTCCTTCTCCAACAGTAGTGGAGTACTGGTCCTTCTCCAACAGTAGTGGAGTACTGGTCCTTCTCTAACAGTAGTGGAGTACTGGTCTTTCTCTAACAGTAGTGGAGTACTGGTCCTTCTCCAACAGTAGTGGAGTACTGGTCCTTCTCTAACAGTAGTGGAGTACTGGTCCTTCTCTAACAGTAGTGGAGTACTGGTCCTTCTCTGACAGTAGTGGAGTACTGGTCTTTCTCTAACAGTAGTGGAGTACTGGTCCTTCCCCAACAGTAGTGGAGTACTGGTCCTTCTCTAACAGTAGTGGAGTACTGGTCCTTCTCCAACAGTAGTGGAGTACTGGTTCTTCTCTAACAGTAGTGGAGTACTGGTCTTTCTCTAACAGTAGTGGAGTACTGGTCCTTCTCTAACAGTAGTAGAGTACTGGTCTTTCTCTAACAGTAGTAGAGTACTGGTCCTTCTCTAACAGTAGTGGAGTACTGGTCCTTCTCTAACAGTAGTGGAGTACTGGTCCTTCTCTAACAGTAGTGGAGTACTGGTCCTTCTCTAACAGTAGTGGAGTACTGGTCCTTCTCCAACAGTAGTGGAGTACTGGTCCTTCTCTAACAGTAGTGGAGTACTGGTCCTTCTCTAACAGTAGTGGAGTACTGGTCCTTCTCTAACAGTAGTGGAGTACTGGTCCTTCTCTAACAGTAGTGGAGTACTGGTCCTTCTCCAACAGTAGTGGAGTACTGGTCCTTCTCTAACAGTAGTGGAGTCCTGGTCCTTCTCTAACAGTAGTGGAGTACTGGTCCTTCTCTAACAGTAGTGGAGTACTGGTCCTTCTCTAACAGTAGTGGAGTACTGGTCCTTCTCTAACAGTAGTGGAGTACTGGTCCTTCTCCAACAGTAGTGGAGTACTGGTCCTTCTCTAACAGTAGTGGAGTACTGGTCCTTCTCTAACAGTAGTGGAGTACTGGTCCTTCTCTAACAGTAGTGGAGTACTGGTCCTTCTCTAACAGTAGTGGAGTACTGGTCCTTCTCTAACAGTAGTGGAGTACTGGTCCTTCTCTAACAGTAGTGGAGTACTGGTCCTTCTCCAACAGTAGTGGAGTACTGGTCCTTCTCTAACAGTAGTGGAGTACTGGTCCTTCTCTAACAGTAGTGGAGTACTGGTCCTTCTCTAACAGTAGTGGAGTACTGGTCCTTCTCTAACAGTAGTGGAGTACTGGTCCTTCTCCAACAGTAGTGGAGTACTGGTCCTTCTCTAACAGTAGTGGAGTACTGGTCCTTCTCTAACAGTAGTGGAGTACTGGTCCTTCTCCATCAGTAGTGGAGTAAACCTGGTCTATGCTATTCCTCTGTTGTAGCTACACCTGAGTCTGTCTCTGGGCTCCAGCGGTGATGATCAGCAGGAGATGGTGGCCATCCAGTCAGTCAATCTTCTGTTGAAGAGTCTTGGAGCTACACTCACCGACGTAGACGACCTCATCTTCAAGTGAGTGGGTCTGACTGGGACAGTGACCGTAGATCGACAGCACAAACAGATCTGGGACCAGGCTAGTGACGATCACGTCTTTGTTAGTAACTCTCTCCCCCTTCTCTGTCTCCTTCCAGACTTGCCTACTTTGAGATGAGCTATCAGTTCTATAGGAGAGAGAAGCTGATGTGGACTGTGGTCCGACATTACAGTGAACAGGTTAGTTCACACGATTCCTTCACAAACCTTAAGATAGATAATATACTTTAGCCTCTCTTTTTTTACTGTTTTATTTGGAGGAGAACACAAGGTAGTTGAACGTATTTCCATTGAAAGAATGCCCCCCCCCCCCCCCCTCTCTCTCTCTCTCTCTCTCTCTCTCTCTCTCTCTCTCTCTCTCTCTCTCTCTCTCTCTCTCTCTCTCTCTCTCTCTCTCTCTCTCTCTCTCTCTCTGTAGTTCCTGAAACAGATGTATGTGTTGGTGCTGGGTCTGGATGTCTTGGGGAACCCATTCGGCCTGATCAGAGGCCTGTCTGAAGGAGTGGAGGCCTTCTTCTACGAGCCCTTCCAGGTGACACACACACCAAAAACCTCCAGCTATTCTCATAGGACCACGTGGTGACGTTTTTTGAGGGACGTGTCTGGATGTCCGGGACGGGTCAGGCCCTGTAGAGGCCCCGTTCAGAAGCAGTACGGCTGAAGTGACTCCAGTGCTGACATTATTTTGGTTGTTGTTGTTGTCGTCATAGGGAGCGGTTCAGGGTCCTGAGGAGTTCGCTGAGGGCTTTGTGATCGGAGTACGCAGTCTACTGGGGCACACTGTCGGTAAGGCTGTGTGTGAATGAGTGAATGAGTGAGTGCGCCTGTGTACAAGTGCTTGTGTGTGTATACAATGTGTGCATGTCTAAAGTGTTTTTTTTTCTATATATATCT
>NC_059223.1:308564-316064 GCF_020615455.1 Coregonus clupeaformis | reverse complement strand
TTTGTTTAATGCCAGTGGCAGGTCATTAGTAAAAATAGAAAGAGTAGAGGGCCTGAGAGAGCTGCTCCCTGTGGTACACCACACTTTACATGTTTGAGATTAGAGAAGCTTCCATTAAAGAAACCCTCTGAGTTCTATTAGATAGATAGCTCTGAATCCACGACATGGCAGAGGTTGAAAAGCCGTAACACATACGTTTTCTCAACAACAGGTTGTGGTCAATAATATCAAAGGCTGCACTGAAATCTCCCACAATCTTCTTATTATCAATTTCTTTCAACCAATCATCAGTCGTTTGTGTCAGTGCAGTACATGTTGAGTGCCCTTTTCTATAAGCATGCTGAAAGTCTTTTGTATTTGTTTACAAGGAAATAGCATTTGGTCAAACACAATTTTTTCCAACAGTTTGCTAAGAGCTGGCAGCAAGCTGATAGGTCTGCTGTTAGAACCAGTAAGGCTTTACCACTCTTGGGTATGCGGAATGACTTTGGCTTCCCTCCAGGCCTGAGGACAAAGACTTTCCTCTAGGCTCAGATTAAAGATATGACAGATGGCTATAGAGTCACGCTACCATCCTCAGTAGCTTTCCATCTAAGTTGTCAACGCCAGGAGGTTTTGTCATTATTGATCGATAACTAATGTTCCACCTCTCCCACACAAACTTTACAAAGATTTCTGTCATTATTATTATTTATTTTTTTGCATGATTACGATGGCTCACTGTTCGTTGTTGGCATTTCCTCTAAGTTTGCCCACTTTGCCAATGAGTAATCATTCAAATAATTGGCAACATCAAATGGTTTTGTGATGAATAAGCCATCTGATTCGGTGAAAGATGGGTCTTTCTGCCCATCATTTAATTTAAAGTACTCAACGTTTTGTTTTCATCATTCTTTATATCATTGATCTTGGCTTCACAATACAGTTTCTTCTTCTTTTGTTGAGTTTAGTCACATCATCTCTCTATTTTGCAGTAAGTCAGCCAGTCAGATGTGCAGCCAGACTTATTAGCAGCACTCCTTTGCCCGTCTCTTTCAACCAGACAGTTTTTCAATTCCTCATCAATCCATGGAGCCTTAACAGCTCTAACAGTCAGTTTCAGAACAGGGCATGTTTATCAATAATTGGAAGAAGCAATTTCATAAATTCATTAAGTGCAGCGTCTGGATGCTCCTTATTAATCACATCAGATCAACAAATAAAGTTTTACATCCACATAAGAGTCACAGCAAAATACTTTGTATGATCTCTTATACACTATTTTAGGTCCAGCATTTGGAACTTTGGCTTTCCTGGATATAGCCACTATATTGTGATCACTGCATCCAATGGGTACGGATACAGCTTTAGAACAAAGTTCTTACGGTATTATAAAAATGTGATCAATACATGTGGATGATCTTGTTCCTGTAGTGTTTGTAAACATCCTGGTAGGTTGATTAATAACCTGAACCAGATTACAGGCACTGGTTACGGTGAGAAGCTTCCTCTTGAGCGGACAGCTTGATGAAAACCAGTCAATATTCAGGTCCCCAAGAAAGTAGACCTCTCTGTTTACATCACATACACTGTCAAGCATTTGACACATATTATTTAGATACTGACTGTGCACTTGGTGGCCTATAGCAACACCCCCGAAGAAAAGGCTTTAGATGTGCCAAGTGAACCTGTAACCACAACACACTGTGTAAGTCAATATTAGCAAAGTGTTCTTAATGTTTTGTACACTCAGTGTATGTTGAATATGACATTACTGTATTTCCAGTGTAGTTTGCTTTGAGCTTAACCTTTTTCTAAACCATACATCTAACACGTCTCTCTCTCTCTCTCTCTCTGTCTCTCTCTCTCTCTCGCTCTCTCTGTCTCTCTCTCTCCTCCTCTCTCTCTCTCTGCTCTCGCTCTCTCTCTCTCTGTCTCTCTCTCTCTCTCTCTCTCTCTCTCTCTCTCTCTCTCTCTCTCTCTCTCTCTCTCTCTCTCTCTCTCTCTCTCTCTCTCTCTCTCTCTCTCTCCTTCTCTTCCCCTCCCCAGGGGCCAAGAAGGAGGGAGCGGCAGGGTTCTTCAGGGCATAGGGGAAGGGTCTAGTGGGCGTGGTGGCCAGGCCGACAGGGGGCATCGTAGACATGGGGCCTCCAGCACCTTCCATGGAATACAAAGGTTGGTAGACAATACAGGACACTACAGATGTTAGTGGAGACAGGACACTACAGATGTTAGTGGAAACAACACTACAGAGGTTAGTGGAACAGGACACTACAGAGGTTAGTTGGAACAGGACACCTACAGAGGTTAGTGGGAGACAGGACACTACCAGAGGTTAGTGGAGACAGGACTCTACGGAGGTTAGTGGAGACAGGACACTACGGAGGTTAGTGGAGACGGGACACTACAGAGGTTAGTGGAGGCAGGACACTACAGAGGTTAGTAGAGACAGATACATCACTCACGGAGGTTAGTGGAGACAGGACACTACAGAGGTTAGTAGAGACAGTACACCTACGGAGGTCCGAGTGGAAACAGGACACTAGAGAGGTCAGTGGAGACAGGACACTACAGAGTCAGTGGAACAGGACACTACAGAGTCAGTGGAGACAGGACACTACAGAGGTTAGTGGAGACAGGTCACTACAGAGGTTATTGTGATTTTTATTTGGAATGAAATTTTGTTTAATGTGGTATTGCGTAACACATTATTTTGTCTGTCACTCCATAACCATGTTTCTGGTGCTTATGTTCTGTTCATTATAATTATTGTGATCTGACTAATTATTGTTTAACTGTTCTGTTTTCAATTTTGTTTTCTCATAAGTTAATGCCTTGGAAGAAGTTGTTTTTGTCTTTTGTGTTGAGTGAGTATTTGGTGAGATGTGGGAAAGCTTCCGGTAATGACTGGGCGGCCACAGTGAGCACTTCCTATTCACGTGACCCTACGCAATAGGGGTCATAGGGGAGGGGTTTGGGACTGGGGAGGGGTTCGGCTGGCCATGGAGGGTTGGTTGTCTTTCTCATAAATCAGATTGTCTGTCAGAAGGTAAGTGTTTGCATGGCGATTGAAGTACCGGTTGTGCTGTTACAGATCCAAACCAAAGGAAATGATTGGTTAACAGCTCAGCATTTAAACCCCCTATCATCATTAACGCTGCTACTGACCTGAGTCCTCCCCCCTGCTCCCATACTGCAGCTTCGTAGGGGTCCAACAGGCTAAACCCTGAGGACTAAACAGACCGGGACAGAGGAGACTATTGGTTACTGTAAAGCTACAGTTTCGGGCAGCTCTTCTCAGCAGTTCATTCTGTATCTCAGTAACTTTGGCGTCACATTGGATTCTAACTGCAGTTAAACAAACACACACACACACACAGACACACACACACACACACACACACACACACACACACACACACACACACACACACACACACACACAGACTCTTCCTTGTCAGATGGCTTCTTAGAAGTCACACTCAAGCCCCTCCTCCACCTGATTCTCTCCTCCGGGATATGGCCGACTGCACGAGCGCGACATGCCGTCATACAGAGATTGGCAGTTTGGCAAAGTTTTTTTGCTGCAAAAGAATAACAAACATATTGACGATAAAAAATCCACCTCTGTCAGGATCCCTGCTGTGTTGACCTAGGGGGCTTCATGTTGGTAATAGACTGATGGAATGCATTGTGGACTGGAATTGCGTTAATTTGAAATGTGTGGCACATGTGGCTGGATTTAACTCACATGTTCGCATGGGGCTGAAATGGGCTCCAGCCAACAGCTCTCGGGTGGAGGACCTCCACGATTGGTCACTGTAACAAGTAAACCGTCCAGTCTCTACTGTGACTTTGAGGGCCCCCCTCCCCTCTGGCTTTTTCTCATTAACCCTTCCTCCCCCTCACCTCAGTTACCTAATGTTGGACCAAAACAGTCCTAATTCCCCAGTGGTTCTGAAATGCAAAAACACACCCCCGTCCACACTAGTATTTTCGTCCATTCAACATATCATTCATTATCCTTCTCGAAGCATATTATTGAACACTCATAAAATTCCTGATAACCACAATGGGAAATTGTTGTTCCATGCTTTCACACTAGAGGTAGCCGGTGAGATACTGAAGGCGTACGTGCGTTCGTACGTGCACACACCCACACACCCCATGCACAGTTCGCCCCCCCCTTTGGGCTGGGCGTTTTTTTTTAAGTTTGCGATTTCTTTCCAGAAGCAGGATTCTGCTAGTTCTGATAATTGATCATGTTAACCCACTGCTGCTGTGTCTGGTTGCTCATTGGGAAGACATTAAGTTGCAGTTTTATTATGAAGGTTTGGGTCCGGCGTAAACTAGGTCTTGTTCTTTTAACGATTAGAAACCCTTCTGAGGTGCGTTGTGATTGTGGCTTTGAGATACGGGCGGTGCGTTCTGATTTGGCTGTGAGATCTGGCAGGTGCGTTCTGAGTTGGCTGTACGATCTTCACGGGGACGTTGTGGTGTGGCAGAAGGTGGCAGAAGTCGACAGAAGTGCCAAGCTAATGGGCGGTCAATGACTGATCGAAGGCGAATCATCGAACCTTCCGACCAGGAGGGCGCCAAGTTGTGACCTATTCCAGGTTAGCAGCTCCACTCCGCCTTAGATGAACACACAGACACCCGTGGCTGGGGTAGAATTGTCCAGGTTTTGAGAAAAGGGGCTATATAACCAACTAGTGCTATCTATTTCAATTTCTGAACTTTCTATTCCAAAATTTATATATATATATATATATATATATACAGTGGGGGAAAAAAGTATTTGGTCAGCCACCAATTGTGCAAGTTCTCCACTTAAAAGATGAGAGAGGCTTGTAATTTTCATCATAGAACACCCAAATCAGCTATGACAGACAAAATGAGGAAAAAAAATCCAGAAAATACATTGTAGGATTTTTAATGAATTTGTTACCAAATTATGGTGGAAATAAGTATTTGGTCAATAACAAAAGTTTCTCAATACTTTGTTATATACCCTTTATTGGCAATGACACAGGTCAAACGTTTTCTGTAAGTCTTCTGAGTTTTCCCCCACTGTTGCTGGTATTTTGGCCCCATTCCTCCATGCAGATCTCCTCTAGAGCAGTGATGTTTTGGGGCTGTCGCTGGGCAACACGGACTTTCAACTCCCTCCAAAGATTTTCTATGGGGTTGAGATCTGGGGCAGCTAGGCCACTCCAGGACCTTGAAGTACTTCTTACGAAGCCCTCCTTCGTTGCCCGGAGCGTGTGTTTGGGATCATTGTCATGCTGAAGGGCCCAGCCGGAACATCTTCAATGCCTTGCTGATGGAAGGAGGTTTCCTCAAATCTCACGATACATGGCTTCCATTCATTCTTTCCTTTACACTAGGATCAGTCGTCCCTGGTCCCTTTGCAGAGAAAAACAGCCCCAAAGCATGATGTTTCCACCCCCATACTTCTAGTAGGTATATTGTTCTTTGGATGCAACTCAGTATTCTTTGTCCTCCAAACACGTGAGTTGAGTTTTTACCAAAAAGTTCTATTTTGGTTTCATCTGACCATATGACATTCTCCCAATCCTCTTCTGAATCATCCAACTGCCTCTAGCAAACTTCAGGCGAGGCCTGGACATGCTGGCTTAAGCAGGGGGACACGTCTGGCCTGCAGGATTTGGTCCACAGGCGTAGTGTGTTACTGATGGTAGGCTTTGTTACTTTGGTCCCAGCTCTCTGCAGGTCATTCACTAGGTTCCCCGTGTGGTTCTGGGATTTTTTTGCTCACCGTTCTTGTGATCATTTTGACCCCACGGGGTGGATCTTGCGTGGAGCCCCAGATCGGGGGAGATTATCCAGTGGTCTTGTATGTCTTCCATTTTCTAATAATTGCTCCCACAGTTGATTTCTTCAAACCAAGCTGCTTACCTATTGCAGATTCAGTCTTCCCAGCCTGGTGCAGGTCTACAATTTTGTTTCTGGTGTCATGACAGCTCTTTGGTCTTGGCCATAGTGGAGTTTAGGGTGTGACTGTTTGAGGTTGTGGACAGGTGTCTTTTATACTGATAACAAGTTCAAACAGGTGCCATTAATACAGATAACAGGTGAGGACAGAGGAGCCTCTTAAAGAAGAAGTTACAGGTCTGTGAGAGCCAGAAATCTTGCTTGTTTGTAGGTGACCAAATAATTATTTTCCACCATAATTTGCAAATAAATTCATTAACAATCTACAATCGTTTTCTGGATTTTGTTTCCTCCAATTTGTCTGTCATAGTTGATAGTATACCTATGATAGAAAATGACAGGCCTCTCATCTTTTTAAGTGGGAGAACACAGTGGTGGCTGACTAAATACTTTTTCCCTGTATATATATACGACTCAGTCAATCTGAGCGTGGAATCTTTTGTCTTTCAGAAATGAAAACATGCCTTTCTCTCTTTCACACTGGGCGTCAAGTCTTTCTTCCACTTCAGCGTCCTTCTGTCTTTCACTCTCTCTCTCTCTCTCTGTCCTTCATGCAGCATGATGAGGGAATAGAAGGGTTGAGGTTGATTACGGGCTTGTGTTTTCCCTCTTTCTTAGTATCGATTCTAAGCATAGCATTATTGGATAAATTATCTTTAGTCTATAAAGATAGTAGCAAGTATGAGGGTTATAATGTCATTAGTTTGGATAAAATTGCTATATATTTCAAATGTCAATTCAGCTCCTTGCCTGGTTTGTAAATGTGGTATACTATGCTGATGTAATGTTCCTAGTCCGGTTTTTCTTTGCTGAAGACTTGAATTGTTATGCGCAAAGGAAATCTGTGTCCATATAATACCAGTCTTGTTTTCCAAGCCAGGTTTTGTATTATTTTTGCTGAATAGAATATTTTGCATTTATTTCATATTTTTCAGAAATAGGAAGTAAAACAGTATAACCTGCTATAATGTATACGAATGATTTATCTGAATTGCTTATAAACTACCTATAAAAAAATATATATAAAAAAGATATTTTACTAAAGAAATGTAGTCATTTGTTTTATGACTAGTAATGGTACTCCAGCAATATTTTTTTAATAAAAGGTTCATAGCATCACATTGAAATCCCCTGCTTTTGTATCTGTGTACAGGCACTCATAATACTTATCAATGTTTATATATTGATGCTATACTCTTACATTAGTTTGTATGAGTTACTGTAACCTAAAATTATTTAGAGACCATGTTATTGTTAAAAAAAGCATGACCAAATTATATGTATTTGATATATCCTCTGTAATTATTTTCCAACATTATATAAACCACAGCCTGCATCAATAACTCCCTAGTTAGTCTGACTGCCTTAAACTAGATGAATGTATGTTAATGTTACAGGTTATTGTATATTTCTGTTGAGTAGATGAATTTCAGTATGTTCTATTTCGTGTGTTGCCACTTTCAACCATGTAATAAACCTATATACTCCCACTTGTTTACAGTCAAGTTTGCTTAGAAAGTGAAGTTAGCTACAACATAATGTATTATTATTAAATTAGAAATAAAA
>NC_059222.1:47258620-47351403 GCF_020615455.1 Coregonus clupeaformis | reverse complement strand
TGTATGTGTGTTTGTTTGTGTGTCTGTGTGTGTGTGTGTGTGTGTGTGTGTTTGTGTGTCAGTCTCTAGCAGCAGTATAAGGGGAGTTAGCAGTGTGAGGGGTCTCAGTTATATTACCTCTAGAGTTATAGTCGTCTACTCAACCAGAGATCTGGACCCACATTACAATGCAAGGCACTGACACACTATCAGTCTCCTCATTCTATCTTCTCTCTCTCCTCATTCACTCTCTCTTCTCTCTCCCCTCTTTCTCTTCTCTCTCTCCTCTCTCTCCCTCTCTCCTTCCTCTCTCTCTCTCTCCACTCTCTACTCTCTCACTTCACTCTCTCTTCTCTCTCCTCTCTCTTTTGTCTTCCCTCCCCACTCACTTTCCTTCCCGTTCTTTCTATCCACTCCTCTATTTTCCTCCCTTTCTTCACTTCTTTGTCTCTGCTCTCTCTTCCCCTTTCTCCGCCTCCTCCTCTCTCTACTTTCTCTCTTCCCTTTCCATCCTTCTCTTCCCTCTCCACCCTCTTTCTGTTCTCTCTCTTTCTCCTTCCCATCTTTCTTACTCCTCTGTCATTGTCTCCTATTCCCTCCACCAGTGTGTTCAGTGTGAGGTGGTGCTGATGGGCGGTGATCCGTCTCCTGATCCTGGATCAGTGTGGAATGAAGCCAACTGTCACCATCCTTGATGACATCAAGTCATTAGGGAGACAAAGACACATCAGCTCCTCCTCCTGCAGTGTGTCCCAACTGAAACCCTATTCCCTGTGGGCTCTGGTCAAAATTAGTGCACTATACAGGGAATAGGGTGGCATTTAGGACACAGACCTTCAGTAACATCAGTAACAGGTCTGTGGAGTGATGGACTGGAGAGGCCTGCAGATATGAACCTCAGACACACATGATGGGATGGATGTGGTTTAACAGGCTGATCTCTATAATTTGAACGGTAGCCATGGATCTTATATCTCAGTGATATATGACTCATACATATGTTAATATGGATCTGGGTGAATCTAGTTGGTCACACAGAGACTGTTATAAGACTATGGATGATGCCATGCTGCCGTTTACTCAGATAAAAACTAACATCATGCACACGGTGAATGCACACACACATGCTGGCATCTACAATATACATATACAGAAAGTTACACACACACACACACAAACGCACACACACACACACACGCGCACACAGACACACACGCACACCGACACACACACACACACGAAAGCCTGGCTGGGTTGCACAGTCTATTCCACTCACCCCATGCTGAGTCTGTGTGTGATGCCCAGAGAGAGAGAGAGAGAGGGAGGGAGGGGGGAGACAGGGGGAATAATGAGCATGATGCCATATTCATCCATCCCATCCCTCTGTTCTTCTGAATATGCAAACCAGACAGGTCAATAGACATCAATGACTCCCCTCCCCTTCAATTGTTGCTGGAGAAGGGAGAGACAGAGAGGGAGGGAGGGAGGGTGAGAGGGAAGGATATAGAGAATGCGGGAGGGAGGAAGGGAGAGAGGGAGAGAGGAGGGATGGAGGGATGGTTGAAGGGAAAGACATAGAGAAGGAGGGAGGCAGGGAGGGAGGAGGAAAGGAGTGTGGGGTTGATACACATCAAATAATGCCTTCCCTTTATTATAGGTTTGTATCTTTGTGATAATAACATCCGTGTGTGGCTGTGTGGCTGTGTGGCTGTGTGGCTGTGTGCCTGTGTGGCTGTGTGGCTGTGTGGCTGTGTGGCTGTGTGGCTGTGTGGCTGTGTGGCTGTGTGGCTGTGTGGCTGTGTGCCTGTGTGCCTGTGTGGCTGTGTGGCTGTGTGGCTGTGTGGCTGTCTGGCTGTGTGGCTGTGTGCGTGTTATAAATGGCACAGGAACCCATCCATTCATCTAATGTGATTGTGCTCATATGATTGCGTTCCTGATAAGCTGGGTCTCTCTATGGCTGGGTGCGTAATGGAAATACAACAGTCTCATCTAAAGAGATGCTGATCATTTCACTGCCTCTTCAGGAGAATCTATTTCTGTTTTATTCTCCTCTTCAGATGCGGAGGAGAGACTAAGAGGCTTTCATATTTTGTCACTGTAGAGACACTCAGTGATTTGATATTAAATTGAACCAGAATGTTGTCATATAGAACTATACCCCCCACCTCCCCCCCACACTCTCTCTCTCAGTCTCTCTCTTTCTCTCTCTCTGTCTCTCTCCCTTTCTCTCCATCTCTCTCTCTCTCTTCTATAACAGAGGAGGAGGTCAGACGAAGGCCATCTCTGATGCCTCTTATCATGGTCTGTGACACACGCAGGATCAATTCCCCACAGGACAGTCCTGCCTGCTCGGCCTGTACGACACACTCCTCTCTATCTCAGTCCTCGGTCACACGCTATGTCCTGCTGCTGTCTACACAGCAGGCCCCGTCAGCCTCTCTACCTCTCCATCTCGCTACTCTGAAGGTGAGAAATACTGGTGTAGAATGTTAATTTTTTCTTCTTTTAAAGCTTTCACAATGGTACAAAAAAGGGCATCGAAAGGGTGACTTCGTCCCTTGTAGCGTCAGCTGTGTTCTTTGTGTTAGTTGCCCTGTCTACGTGTGTCCATTTATTTATAGTTTTTTATGCACTTTGAGATTATTCTGTATGATGAAAAACGCTTTACTAATGTAATAAATTATATTTTATTATTACATAAAGGTAGCAGCAACACAACAATGCAAAAACACAAAACGAAAGTGTAATTCAGTGCTGTAGTTTTATAGTTGCCACCATCATCAGAAGTTGACTATTGTTAAAGTGTGCTGTCCTCCCTCTGTCCTGTAGAGGTCAAAAACACTTTCATTATTTTATCTTCATCCTTTAATCCTCCCTCCTTCATCCCTCCTGCAGCGCCCACCGTACACATCTCAGAATGTCAACAATACCAAATGAAAACTGGAAAGTGTGTGTGTGCATGTGCGTGTGTGTGTTTGTGTTTGTAAGTGTGTTAATGTCACAGTGTAGATATGAGCATCCTAATCCTCTATCTGAATGTGGCTTTACTGAGGACTACATCAGAGTACAATTATTACTGTAGTGACTCAGTAGGGACATCCAGAGTGGGGCTTGAACCAGCAACCCTGCTCACAACAGCCTGTGACATAACAGTCCAGACCTCTTGGCTGCCGCTGTGTGTGTGTGTGTGTGTGTGTGTGTGTGTGTGTGTGTGTGTGTGTGTGTGTGTGTGTGTGTGTGTGTGTGTGTGTGTGTGTGTGTGTGTGTGCGCGCATGTGTGGTTGACTGTGGTCGTCATGACTATGGTCAGTGTTCAGCTGAGTGTGCTGTATGTGTTTCTGTCTGTGTGAGTTACAGTAGTCTGCCATGTTACTGGGGCATGTATGACAGCACACTCCATCAGCCTCACAGACAGCTGTCAATCAAACAACAAAGTCAAAGTCAAACCCAGACCCAACTGGAGGAGGAGAGGGGACAAGATGGAGGTGACACGGTGGTGTCCATGTTTTATACATCGGATATGTCATAAACAATAACACATAGAGTAGCAGCTACACATCGTAAACCATAGAGATTCTATTAAATTACTAGAGGGGCTGTGTCATAAACACTAAAAGTTCCATAATGGGGGAAAAAATGGCAGCCATCTTGGTCAGGGAGAAATCCAAAACCAGTCTAAATGGAATGAATGGCAGTAGAGGCATAGGTGCTGCATTTCCTGCTTTTACTTATGCAGGAAAATAAAAGTAAGGCATGTGAAATTGTCTATAAATACAGTTTATACAGGTTTTATACCAATTTTCTGTATAAACAGCTTCTAAAATATATGTAAACTGTGATGAGTGAGTTGAAGGAGTCAGGTGTAGGAGGGTCAATGACAGAATAACAGGATTTATTCTGGAAAAAATAGTTACGCAGTAGTCCCCGTGCCCAAGGACACCAAGATAACCTGCCTAAATTACTACCGACCCGTAGCACTGACGTCTGTAGCCATGAAGTGCTTTGAAAGGCTGGTCATGGCTCACAACAACACCATTATCCCAGAAACCCTAGACCCACTCCAATTTGCTATACCGCCCCAACAGATCCACAGATGATGCAATCTCTATTGCACTCCACACTGCCCTTTCCCACCTGGACAAGAGGAACACCTACGTGAGAATGCTATTCATTGACTACAGCTCAGCGTTCAACACCATAGTGCCCTCAAAGCTCATCACTAAGCTAAGGATCCTGGGACTAAACACCTCCCTCTGTAACTGGATCCTGGACTTCCTGACGGGCCGCGGTAACAACACATCTGCCACGCTGACCCTCAACACAGGGGCCCCTCAGGGGTGCGTGCTCAGTCCCCTCCTGTACTCCCTGTTCACCCATGACTGCATGGCCAGGCACGACTCCAACACCATCATTAAGTTCGCCGACGACACAACAGTGGTAGGCCTGATCACCGACAACAATGAGACAGCCTATAGGGAGGAGGTCAGAGACCTGGCCGTGTGGTGCCAGGAAAACAACCTCTCCCTCAACGTGACCAAGACAAAGGAGATGATTGTGGACTACAGGAAAAAAAAGAGGACTGAGCACGCCACCATTCTCATCGACGGGGCTGTAGTGGAACAGGTTGAGACCTTCAAGTTCCTTGGTGTCCACATCACCAACGAACTATCATGGTCCAAACACACCAAACAGTCGTGAAGAGGGCACGACAAAGCCTATTCCCCCTAAGGAGACTGAAAGATTTGGCATCAAAAAGTTATACAGCTGCACCATCGAGAGCATCCTGACTGGTTGCATCACCGCCAGGTATGGCAACTGCTCGGCCTCCGACCGCAAGGCACTACAGAGGGTAGTGCGTACGGCCCAGTACATCACTGGGGCCAAGCTTCCTGCCATCCAGGACCTCTATACCAGGCGGTGTCAGAGGAAGGCCCTCAAAATTGTCAAAGACTCCAGCCACTCTAGTCATAGACTGTTCTCTCTGCTACCGCACGGCAAGCGGTACCGGAGCGCCAAGTCTAGGTCCAAAAGGCTTCTCAACAGCTTCTACCCCCAAGCCATAAGACTCCTGAACAGCTAATCATGGCTACCCAGACTATTTGCACTGCCCCCCCCACCCCATCTTTTTACGCTGCTGCTACTCTGTTAATTATTTATGCATAGTCACTTTAACTCTACCCACATGTACATATTACCTCAACTACCTCAACTACCTCAACTAGCCGGTGCCCCCGCACATTGACTCTGCACCGGTACCCCACTGTATATAGCCTCCCTACTGTTATTTTATTTTACTTCTGCTCTTTTTTTCTCAACACTTTTTTGTTGTTGTTTTATTTTACTTTTTTATTTAAAAATGAATGCATTGTTGGTTAAGGGCTGTAATGTCTATTTTATTTTATTTTATTTGATGCATCAAAACAGTCCAGTGCGCAAAACAGGCGCACTGGAAACAACAAGGCACACGGGGAAAATAACCCGGCGATACAAAATACAAGGAGCTCCACCGAGCTTCACGATCCTCACAATAAACAATCATACACAAAGACAAGGGGGCAGAGGGAACACTTATACAGGTACTGATGAGGGGATATGAACCAGGTGTGTGTAATGAACAAGACAAAACCAATGGAATGATGAAATGTGGAGCGGCAGTGGCTAGAAGGCCGGTGACTGACGAACGCCGAAGCCTGCCCGAACAAAGAGAGGTGGCAGCTTCAGAGGGAGTAATAAACAGACCATAAATGTCTCCGTTTTTGTTTTCTTGGAAAGCTGTGAGTGCTATTATAGGATACAATATCAGTACTTGCTGCATTTACAACTTGTCTAAGTTATATCATCAACTGATTTGAGCCAGTGTATGGCTGTGGATTGACTGCATTGTTTAAATGGAATGTTGGCATATTAACAGTTAATTAGAAACATTTATGGAATAATTTCTCTAAAACTGTCTGGCTAGCTAGCTAACACACATACAGTGCAGATAAATTCTTCACAATCATTGTTTTACACAATATCTTATCACAGCACTGGCAAACTCTGGTTGAACAACTCTCTGACCAACATGGCAGACACATTTTATTTGTCACATACACGTGTTTAGCAGATGTTATTGCGGGTGTAGCGAAATACTTGTGCTTCTAGCTCCAACAGTGCAGTAATATCTAACAAGTAATATCTAACAATTTCACAACATATACCCAATACACACAAATCTGAGTAAGGAATGGAATTAAGAACACATACATACAGTTGAAGTCGGAAGTTTACATACACCTTAGCCAAATACATTTAAACTCAGTTTTTCACAATTCCTGACATTTAATCCTAGTAACAATTCCCTGTCTTAGGTCAGTTAGGATCACCACTTTATTTTAAGAATGTCAAATGTCAGAATACTAGTAGAGAGAATGATTTATTTAATATTTTATTTCTTTCATCACATTGCCAGTGGGTATGGTATTATTTTATGTATCATTAAGGCAAATGTAGGGAGAGGTCAAAGGTAAAATAATAATATTAGTAATAAACATGACTATGTTTAAATGAATGTATGTGCTCTGTCGCAGGGGCTCTCAAACTGTGGCCCATGGGCTTGTTATGGACACATGGTATGCATTGCATTAGTTCTTTTTTAAGAAGGGGCCTAAGCCACGCAGCCAATAGAATGAAAGAATGAGAGGCTTCATATCGAAAAAAGCATTCATGACCTTTTGGAGTGGACATTGTGTGAAAGCTGGACGTTGAAAAAGAAGGGTGGTACAGAACTAAAATAAGTTAGGAATGTACGCATGTTTGTTCATTTGTGTGTATGTATAAAAGGGATGTCTAAGCCAGAGAGAGACAGTTGTTCCATGGAGCAAGCTCGGCTTTGTTATGCAATAAAGTCTAATTCTTGGATTCACAAGCTCTGGTGTCTTGAGAGATATTTTTGAGTTGATTAATTATTAGTCAAATATTTCTACGACATGTGTCAGAAGTTTACACACACTCAATTAGTATTTGGTAGCATTGCCTTTAAATTGTTTAACTCGCGTCAAACGTTTCGGGTAGCCTTCCACAAGCTTCCAACAATAAGTTGGGTGAATTTTGGCCCATTCCTCCTGACAGAGCTGGTGTAACTGAGTCAGGTTTGTAGGCCTCCTTGCTTGCACACGCTTTTTCGGTTCTGCCCACACATTTTCTATAGGATTGAGGTCAGGGCTTTGTGATGGCCACTCCAATACCTTGACTATGTTGTCCTTAAGCCATTTTGCCACAACTTTGGAAGTATGCTTGGGGTCATTGTCCATTTGGAAGACCCATTTGCGACCAAGCTTTAACTTCCTGACTGATGTCTTGAGATGTTGCTTCAGTGTATCCACATAATTTTCACAAAAACCTTCCTCATGATGCCATCTATTTTGTGAAGTGCACCAGTCCCTCCTGCAGCAAAGCATCCCCACAGCATGATGCTGCCACCCCCGTGCTTCACGGTTGGGATGGTGTTCTTCGGCTTGCAAGCAATCCACTTTTTCCTCCAGACATAACGATGGTCATTATGGCCAAACAGTTCTATTTTTGTTTAATCAGACCAGAGGACATTTCTCCAAAAAGTAAGATTTTTGTCCCCATGTGCAGTTGCAAACCGTAGTCTGGCTTTTTTATGGCGGTTTTGGAGCAGTGGCTTCTTCCTTGCTGAGCGGCCTTTCAGGTTATGTCGATATAGGACTCGTTTTACTGAAGATACTTCTGTACCTGTTTCCTCCAGCAACTTCACAAGGTCCTTTGCTGTTGTTCTCGGATTGATTTGCACTTTTCGCACCAAAGTACGTTAATCTCTAGGAGACAGAATGCGTCTCCTTCCTGAGCGGTATGACGACTGCGTGGTCCCATGGTGTTTATACTTGCATACTATTGTTTGTACAGATGAACGTGGTACCTTCAGGCGTTTGGAAATTGCTCCCAAGGATGAACCAGACTTGTGGAGGTCTACAATTTTCTTTCTGTGGTCTTGGCTGATTTCTTTTGATTTTCCCATGATGTCAAGCAAAGAGGCACTGAGTTTGAAGGTAGGCCTTGAAATACATCCACAGGTACACCACCAATTGACTCAAATTATGTCAATTAGCCTATCAGAAGCTTCTAAAGCCATGACATCATTTTCTGGAATTTTCCAAGCTGTTTAAAGGCATAGTCAACTTAGTGAATGTAAACTTCTGACCCACTGGAATAGTGATACAGTGAATTATAAGTAAAATAATCTGTCTGTAAACAATTGTTGGAAAAATTACTTGTGTCATGTACAAAGTAGATGTCCTAACCGACTTGCCAAAACTATAGTTTGTTAACAAGACATTTGTGGAGTGGTTGAAAAACGAGTTTTAATGACTCCAACCTAAGTGTATGTAAACTTCCGACTTCAACTGTAAATGCTCTCTCTCTCTCTCTCTCTCTCTCTCTCTCTCTCTCTCTCTCTCTCTCTCTCTCTCTCTCTCTCTCTCTCTCTCTCTCTCGCTCTCCCAGTTCATCTGGGATCAGGTTACACATAGACTACAACTGCCTCAATAAGACTTTATGGTAATGAGGGGAATGTAACAACATAGAGCAGCTAAGAGGCTAATGTGATCAGTAATGATAGAGAAATAACTAGTGGGTGTGATCAGGGGTGTCTAGCTGGAGGCAGAAACAGTAATGAATACAGAATCATCACAGGAATCAGGATCATCAGGAGCATAATGATACAAGATGTAGTAAGGAGGAGAGTGGTAAGAGGAAGAGAGGAGGAGGTGGAGGAAGAGGGTAGAGCGAGAGGAGGAGGAGGAGGGTGGAGACAGTAGAGGAAGAAGCGAAGGAAGGAGAAGAGAGAAAAAAGGATATACATTAGGATGAAGTGGTCATGTGACTCTGTGTTGGAGAAGGCCATTGACTCCAGTCTCAGCTCTGAGGGCTTCTGACTTTCCACAGCACCCAGTTTCAACCTTCACAGCACCCAGTCTCAACCTTCACAGCACCCAGTCTCAACCTTCACAGCACCCAGTCTCAACCTTCACAGCACCCAGTCTCAACCTTCACAGCACCCAGTCTCAACCTTCACAGCACCCAGTCTCAACCTTCACAGCCCACCGTCTTTACGTTCAACATTAATGTAATCCATTACTCTCCCTTTTGGAATCGGAACAACACACACACACACACACACACACACACACACACACACACACACACAGGCAGCGCCTGTAACTGTAATAATTAGTTAAACGTATGAGGCCAGAGTTGGGATTATACAACACAAACATATATTCATTGCATGTGTGTGTGTGTACGTGTGTGTGTGTGTGTGTGATGTTTGTGTGTGTGTGATATGTATGAATCCCACTAGCTGTTTAGCAGAGGTCATGCAGAGGGGAGATTCTCTCTCAGAGAGCATCCATGACCGTACAACAAGGCTAAAAGACTAGTGACTGTATAACCCACAGTCTGAAACCATAGAACAGTCACAGTCACGTCCACCCTGCTAGTTCAGGATTACTGTCATCTCTGCTTTATGAAAATGAAGGCATGGCTCTCACTGTGCCCCTACTAAACCACTTCCCCCTTTCTCTCCCTGAGTTGATGAGTGAGAGGAGGGTTTATTACTCTAATGATGACAGAGAGAGAGAGAGACAGAGAGAGAGGGAGAGAGAGGGGGAGAGAGGGAGAGAGACAGAGAGCGGGGGAGAGAGAGGGAGAGAGACAGAGAGAGGGGGAGAGAGACATAGTAATGCAAGGAGGGAATAGTTCAATAATCTCTCTCTCTCTCTCTCTCTCTCTCTCTCTCTCTCTCTCTCTCTCTCTCTCCATCCCTCTCTCCCAGTAATGCTCTGTAGTCCTCCATGTGCCATTCAGCATTAGAGCGGCCAGTTAACTCACCAACCATAATGACCTGAGTTAATGGTTCTCTAATTAGCTGCTGTTCATACACACATCACACACACACGCGCACACACACACACACACATACACACACACACACACAGTGCCCTAACCATCATAGTCCCCCAGTAGTCCCATACTGTAGCAACGTGCTGCAACAAAGAGGTTGTTATATGAGCCAGTAAACATAACACACCTGGCAAATTGCTCTGATATTTTGTTTGTGTGTATGTGATTGGTTCTAGGAAAATACAAAGTGCTCTTTTACTTAAATTTAGGCAGGGTAGAAAAACTCAATTATTTTCTCTGTTCTACAGAGAATCTTACAGTTTCATTCAATCTCTAACAATTCTCCAAATCTCTGTCTACCCCATAACCTCTTTATTCTCTCTCCCTCCTTCCCTCCCTCCCCCAAACTGTCTTCCATCCATCCCTCTCTCATCTCTCCTTGCCCTTTTCCTGTCTCTCCATGGGGATAGACAGCTACCGTCTACCCGTCTACCCAGAGAGGGATTTTGTGAGGGGTGAAAATGGAAGTGGTTTGATGCACCAGGGGTGTGTGATGCGTTAGGTGGGCTTCTCTTCAAGAAGGTGATAATAGTGGGAGCTATGGCTGTGACAGAGTGACTATTAACACCTGTCTAGAGAGATGGACATGTCTGTGTGACAGACAGGTACTAGGGGACACAGTCAGGTGAATTCAGACCACCATTTGCACCAGGGTTTGGGGTCAATTCTGTTCTCGATTCAGCCATGTATGAACCATCCTCTCCAGGGCGCATATTCACAAAGTATGAGTGCTAATCTAGGATCAGTTTGACCTTTTAGATCATAATGACTAAGATTATATGGACAGGGAGGACCTGATCCTAGATCAGTTCGCCTACTCTGAGATCTTTGTGAATACAGGCCACGGTCTTCTGACATGGTTCTATCATCTCATCCTAGAGGTTCTCTCTTCTGAAGACAGGCTCCTCCTTAGAAACAATCGTTTATGTTCTGATCTCAACTAGCCTGATTTAGATTACATATGCTGTGGAAATAATCCTGTTGGACGCAATCAGGTGATACCAGATTACGGCGGATGAATGTGTGGTTTGATTTAATCCAGTCAGATTGAGCATTTGGGTCGTCAATGGTGCTAATCCCATATCAGATGGTTGTTGCTAATCTCCCCCGCACGCACGCACACGCACACACACACACACACACACACACACACACACACACACACACACACACACACACACACACACACACACACACACACACACACACACACACACACACACACACACACACACACACACACACACACACAGGTCCTGTAATACTAAATTGTAATTATTTTTGCACTATGGCCTATTTATTGCCTTACCTCCATAATTTACTACATTTGCACACACTGTATATAGATTTTCTATTGTGTTTTTGACTGTGCGTTTTTTTTGTTTATCCCATGTGTAACTCTGTGTTGTTGTTGTTTTTATCGCACTGCTTTGCTTTATCTTGGCCAGGTCACAGTTGTAAATGAGAACTTGTTCTCAACTGGCCTACCTGGTTAAATAAAGGTGAAATAAAAATAATGTGATTTATGATTGGGAGCCCATCATCTGAAAGATAACTAAGGATGAGGACCCATGCTAATGATATGGCTGAGACAGGAAACAACCACATGGCTGACTAACACCCTCTTCATATTAACCAGCTACACACACACACACACACACACACACACAGCACTGTAAAGCAGTTTATAAACCATACGGACTGCAGCTGGCTCCTGGATTACGAATCTCCATTAACCCTGCCAACCCATCTCCTCTCTGGTAATGAGGCCAGAACACACACACATAACAGACACACACACCGAGCAGAGCAGCCATGCTCATCAGACTGCGATTAGGGTTTAATTTAAATCAGACATTTAGAGCCTTCATAGGTTAGCACACATACAGAAACACATAATGCAATTCCACCTCACACACACACACACACACACACACACACACACACACACACACACACACACACACACACACACACACACACACACACACACACACACACACACACACACACACACACACACACACACACACACACACACACACACACACACACACACACATTAACACACATTGGGACACACACACACACTTGTTTTGTATTTATGGGTCAGTAATTGTGCAGACGTGGCTTAGGGGCATCGTTCATACACGCTCATCCCTAGTAGAGTAATGGGAATGTCTTAGTGGCCTCCAGCAGTCTAACCCAATACACACACCCACCCACACACACACACACACACACACACACACACACACACACACACACACACACACACACGCAAGCCTCTATCAGTCACAGCCAGTATACCCAGCCATGCACCCATCTGACCAACATCTATTAGAGAGCGTTACATAGTAATACCACAGCTGCTGTCTCTTGCGGAATGGGCCTGTGTTTCTCTATCACTAAGCAATGCAGCTTGGTGTGTGCGTGCGTGTGGTGTGTGTGTGTGTGCACGTTTGTGTGTCCGTGCATGCGTGTGTGTGTGTGTGTCAGTGTTTTTGTCTGTGTTTATGGGTGTATGATGTACATTGATCACTAATCCGTGGCCCTGGTTGATCAGGAAGTCCAGTGGGTCTATAATTCACTAACCCAACTATCACACTGATCAATACACACTCAGCCATGCATGGATACATACAGTAGACCTACCTACCACTGGATGCTGTTCTAGACTAGAGAGTAACTTCTCTAGAGAGTGTACTGGACAGAGGGACAGGGATGGATACAGTAGGCCTACATACCAATGTATTCTGCTCTGGACAGAGGGGCAGGGATGTATGTGTTGCCGTAAAGCTAACAGGCGGTCAAGGCTTGATGTGGTCCAAGTCAAGAGCACATTGCTCAGTCATGAATGGCCCACTAACTATACCGATATGATTCTGTAGCGCATGATGTGCCCAGTAGTTGCACAATGTCACCCATGCTCAACCAAAGGCAAGGTTTGGGTAGTGTAGTGGTCAGCATGCTGCTTCACGGCTACAAGTGTTCTTCTGAACGTGAGTTTGCATCCTGAATCGGCTATACAGGCATGGAACCAGCATTAGACTGATTCTAGCAGCCAGTCAGTGTGTTTCTATTGTAATACTCATTCTCAGTGGCGATTTTAGCATCTCAATCTCCCCAGAAATAAACCACTACACAACACAACACTACATTAAACAATACATTAATTGCACTATAACGGTGACAAAATGGTGCCCACAAACTGTTAGGGCATACATAAAGCTGTCCCAACAGCAGAGCTTTCTTTTCAGCCCCATGGAGTGAATCCTTACCACTGCTACACCTGGCTATCATCGGAGCCTTGTCTGGCATCATTTACTGCCTTTAAAAAAACATAGCTAATATGGCTGACTTGCTTCAACAAATGTGGTTTCTACTGACAATTGAGATGTACAAACTATGGCATAAGGGGACGACGAGCGAATAAGAGGCAATCCGTAATTTTGATTAAGACATTAATGAGCGAGCTAGGACGGACGTAGTCAATATAACTATTTGTTCAGCACTTTTGAAATGTACAGCGACAGAATTCAGAATATGGGCCGTTCTTACAGTATTCTCCCTGTACACCAAGTCACAACCATAGGATAAATAAAGGGGGCATATAAGCAGACAATGAAAGCTCTTACAATATTTGATGATTACATTTCTCGAAAACAGGCTATAGGCTACATGTGCACCACCAAGTCAGAACAGTAGGCTAAATTATGAGGGGGAAAGGGACCAAATTGTTAGGGTGAGGCACATGGGCTACTAACAGCTTACTACACAACATTCACTTAGTATTACTTTCTTAGCTACAGTATACATATCTCCCTGGCGTATTACATCATTTATGCAGCAGCATACAATACATTTTTGGACTTGTTGTGCTGTGCTCGCTTGGACAGGAAGGTGGCGCGGCGGTCCTTCATGGGCAAATTTTGTCCTGAAACTTTGTCATCAAAGTCTGGCATTCTCTGGATTTATGGTGCTTTCAAGACAACTGGGAACTCTGAAAAAACAAGGTTGAATCATGACATCTCTTCAGGTCGGAGATCTAGAAAGAGCCCGAGTTCCCGACTTGGAATTCCGAGTTGGATGACCTGTCACACCAGCCTTCGCTTTGGCTCCCCCTCCTGTCCAGCTCAGGCATTCGGCGTCGCCGGCCTTCTAGCTGCTGCCCAACCTACTACTGGCAAACGCCCTTCACTCATCAACCCCAGACTTGTCTCGTCATCATTACACACACCTGGTTCCAATCCCCACTCTATCACTGTATATAAACTCCCTCTGCCATTTACATTTACATTTACATTTACGTCATTTAGCAGACGCTCTTATCCAGAGCGACTTACAAATTGGTGCATTCACCTTATAGCCAGTGGGATAACCACTTTACAATGTTTTTTTTTTTCTATCCCAGGTATTCCTTAAAGAGGTGGGGTTTCAAATGTCTCCGGAAGGTGGTGAGGGATTCCGCTGTCCTGGCGTCGTGAGGGAGCTTGTTCCACCATTGGGGTGCCAGAGCAGCGAACAGTTTTGACTGGGCTGAGCGGGAACTGTGCTTCCGCAGAGGTAGGGGAGCCAGCAGGCCAGAGGTGGATGAACGCAATGCCCTCGTTTGGGTGTAGGGACTGATCAGAGCCTGAAGGTACGGAGGTGCCGTTCCCCTCACAGCTCCGTAGGCAAGCACCATGGTCTTGTAGCAGATGCGAGCTACAACTGGAAGCCAGTGGAGTGTGCGGAGGAGCGGGGTGACGTCAGAGAACTTGGGATGGTTGAACACCAGACGGGCTGCAGCATTCTGGATGAGTTGTAGGGGTTTAATGGCACAGGCAGGGAGCCCAGCCAACAGCGAGTTGCAGTAATCCAGACGGGAGATGACAAGTGCCTGGATGAGGACCTGTGCCGCTTCCTGTGTAAGGCAGGGTCGTACTCTCCGAATGTTGTAGAGCATGAACCTACAGGATCGGGTCACCGCCTTGATGTTAGCGGAGAACGACAGGGTGTTGTCCAGGGTCACGCCAAGGCTCTTCGTACTCTGGGAAGAGGACACAACAGAGTTGTCAACCGTGATGGCGAGATCATGGAACGTCCTTCCCCGGGAGGAAGAGCAGCTCCGTCTTGCCAAGGTTCAGCTTGAGGTGGTGATCCATCATCCATACTGATATGTCTGCCAGACATGCAGAGATGCGATTCGCCACCTGGTTATCAGAAGGGGGAAAGGAGAAGATTAGTTGTCTTTGTCGGTCATTGTATATGTTGCTTGTTTTCCTGAGAGGTATCTCTCCTACTATTTCCTGAGTACTTTATATTTTGCACTGTGGGTTTCGTCCCGCTTTAAGCTATGGTGCTTTAATAAATTCAGTAGTTCTACCCTTGACATGACCGTGTTTTCCCAGTCGGAGCTAGTTTTTTTCAGAGTTCCCAGTTTTCTTGAACTCACTGAAGTCATGCTGGATTGACAGCTTGGCCAATGTATTCAACCTTTTATGGCCCATGATGTTGAATGTTTATCCTTTTAAGCTTGGAAAAGAGACCCTTAAACCCAGACTTGGACCACACACCCACTCCACTGAATAGCAGGCTAGTGATTGCTTTGCAAAGCTTGATTCCTTCCAAACCACTCATTGTTGAATTTGCGATTTCCAACTTGTTGTGTAATGTTTATGTCCAATGGCCAATGAGCACCGATACGTTTAATCTATAATTTCTCTTCATAATTTCTCTTCATATGGGTTTGACAAGGTTTGAAAAGGATTTGCCAGTAGATTGTCGACTTGATTCATGATGATGACTGCTAACTTGCTAGCTAAGATTTTGAAAGTATGATGTTGACATAATCAGTCCAATCAAAGCTACTGTAGATATAACATGATTTTATGTCATTTTATCTGTGGCCAATGACCTTGAGCCTTCTTGGATGGGCACATCTAATGTAACTCTGTGGCAGCACCAAAGGGGCTTTTTCTGTTCACACAGCCTGAGTGTTAACACTATGTAACAGGAGCCTCTGTCTCTTTGTTGTGTGTTTGTGTGTTTGTTTGTGTTGTAAATTAAACCTCTAGTGGATCACATCTCTGACTCCTGAGAACTTCCTCACTGTAAACGGCTCTCTATTTAGCAGCAAGCAACATCATCTCACAGTACAATTGTACCACTGTTAGCAGTATGACGTTGTCTGTGTTCAAGTGTCACTTGACTAAGTTGATTTGACCTTGCCCACTGGCTTCAGCAGGTGAGGGGAAACTGATTGAAGGTCATTTAGTAATGTATTCTCATATATGACATTCACCCTGGGTCTGAGTGAGTTTTATAGATATATTCACCCTGGGTCTGAGTGAGTGATATAGATCTATTCACCCTGGGTCTGAGTGAGTGTTGTGGATATATTCATGCTGGGTGTGGGTCCCATAGTGTTGACTATATGAGTGTCTATTTCTCAGTTCCTCCTCCATTCAGGGGTCGTGTAGAGCGTTGACAGTGCTGTCTGGCTGACTCATAGGAAGCTATCAGACCATGGAGACTAAACACACGCTTCAAAGACTCACAGAGGGTCTCCTTTCACAGTCTCCTCTCTCACAGAGTCCGTTTAAGTCTCCCCTCTCTCTCTCTCGCTCAGTCCCAGCTCTCTCTTTCAAACCCATTTCTCTTTCAAACCCATCTCTCAAATCCCTCTCTCAGCCCCTTTCGCTCAAATCCATCTTTCTCAGTCCCCCTCTCTGTCGCTCATGTCGTTCTGCATTCATCGGAGGGGACTGTGACCATACATCACAAAGCTGCTGAGACACACGCTCCTCAGAGAGACACTGTGTGTGTGTCCTGGGAGAGACATAGCTGTTCACAGAACAGTCAGATCATTCGTTTAGACCCTCCCAGACTTTCCAGGGCTGCAATGGAGGAGGACGTTAAACAGCCATCGATATTTCTGGATCCAGGTGACCCTGTTAGAGCTGAGCTGTGAGTGTGTTGGTGCATGTGTGTGCCTGCGTGTGCGTGTGTGTGTGTGTGCGCGCGTGTGTGTGTGTGTGTGTGTGTGTGTGTGTGTGCGTGCATGCTTGTGTGGTTGCAGATTATAATTAATGCCCTCCTCCCCCTTAGAGTTGAGCTGCAGGAGATTGATCCACAAGCAAGCACAGTGGGCGTGACAGACCATCTAAAACACGAAGCTCACGTCTCTGCTTAGCTTTAACTGAATTACTATTCTGGATGGTACTGTCATTTACTATCATTCATCCTCTGCTGTCTCTTCCCCATTAAAATCACAGAGACAGTGTTTTCAATGTTCATGTTGTGATGAATGACATTGTTTGACCTAGCTAACCATTGCCTCTTATCTTATTATAGCCACATCAATAAAGAACACAACAAAAAACAAATGACTTTTATTCCATACTGTAGACATACACTGAGTTCAACACAAATACATGTACTTCCTAGTTTATGACAGGGTAAAGACATGTACTTCCTAGTTTATGACAGGGTAAAGACATGTACTTCCTAGTTTATGACAGGGTAAAGACATGTACTTCCTAGTTTATGACAGGGTAAAGACATCTCCTTCCTAGTTTATGATAGGGTAAATACATCTCCTTCCTAGTTTATGACAGGGTAAAGACATGTACTTCCTAGTTTATGACAGGGTAAAGACATGTACTTCCTAGTTTATGACAGGGTAAAGACATGTACTTCCTAGTTTATGACAGGGTAAATACATCTCCTTCCTAGTTTATAACAGGGTAAAGACATTGATATTCCACTGGTGTCTACTGAAAGCTGCTCTTCTGGCTATAAAGTCTATATACACATTTGGCACCACAAAACACTTTAGAAATGTGACTTTTGGGGGACCAACTGTAAAGTCAGCCTGAACGCCAACAAACTTAAAGTACATGTCGATACTAAAGTGGTTTATTGTCCTATTTCCCTGCTATATTCCTATGTTCCCCTCCCTGATGTTAGGTCACCATGCATACCTGTGGTCCCTGGGGAATTCTACCAGCCCAGAGTGGATGGAGAAACCAGGTCTCTGTGGTCTGTAGCTTTCTAAACATGGATCTGTGTGCTTAGTAGTGGCTTCTCCCTGGCCTGTTTCTGGCCTCACTAAACTATTTCTGTTTTTCTGTGAGTGTGTGTGTGTGCGTGCTTCCGTGCTTGTGTGTGGTGTGTGTATGTTTTCCTGTGTGTGTTGTTGAACTGTTGCTACTCAGCCCAAGTTACACCACCACACACCACTGACGACAGACTGGAGATAATGGTAATGGTTGCCTCCCCAAAAGGGGAAAATGTGTGTGCAAGTGTGCGTGTGTGTGTGTGTGTGTGTGTGCATGTGTGTGTGTGTGTGTGTTCTACATGAGAGGCACAACAGAAGGTATGTTAACTGCTCTCAGGGCCTGATATTATCCTCTGTGTGTCCCAGCTGACTATTGATGTATCGGCTGGCTGAGGTGGTGTGTGTCTGTGTGTGTGTGTGTGTGTGTGTGTGTGTGTGTGTGTGTGTGTGTGTGCGTGCGTGTGTGTGGCGGCGGCGGCGTTCTCCTGACAAATCAACACCACATCTGAGGCGTGAAGATGATCAGCTCGCCGTCACATTGAGATTCATGGGTAGTGAACTTCATGCTGTGTGTGTGTAGTCTCCATCTTCTTGCAGTCTTTTTTCCTGTGTCAATAGAAACTGGGACTCATGCTTGGTTTCTGCCCAGAATCCTTCCAGAGATATCTGGATCATTCCAAACATGACATCACACCCTCTAGACACATGGACAGGGATTGGCCCGGCTCTGATAGACACTTCGAGGGACACAGAAACATAAACAGAGACAGACCCATCTATCCATACACTGTCTGACCCACTCCCTGACCACTGCTCTTGTGTATTACTGAGTCATTATTCTGGGTTGAATGTTGTCTGTCTGTCTGACTTGTTACAGCCAGGTCCCTCAAGATCCAAGGCGAAATTTGACGTTCGTCCAGGTACCCAGGACTTCGGGAGATGACTTCAAATCCGGCCACTAGGGGCAACGGTGAGCGCTATTTCCATCAAGTAGGCTTGCGGTTTGCTAGGGCGTTGCGGACGGGGATGGCGTATGGGTGTAAGCCGCGGCCTCAATCCCAGTGCTAGGCACTCGTTTTTTACCCTATCCCAAACATTAACCCTTACCTTAACCATTCAGAATTAGGCCTAAATTGAACCTTTGATGTTTGATATTTATGGACAAACTGATGATATTAACTGCCATAATAAGTTATTAACAGACGCACAGGTAAGGTATGTGTCGGCCGGACTCCTATACCCCTCTCCCTTTGTGTTTAGTCTATGCGTTTAAGACAATAGTCAGCCATTCAGGCAAGGTCAGAGGATTCAATCGAATTTCAAGGTCCTTTGACCACCTGCCTGACTCCCCAAGGCTTTCCCTCCTTCCATCCATCCATCCCTCCCTCCCTCCCACCTTCCTTCCCTCCCCCTTCTTTCTCTCCCTCCCTCCCTCCCTCCCTCCCTCCCTCCCTCCCTCCCTCCCTCCCTCCCTCCCTCCCTCCCTCCCTCCCTCACTCTTTCTCTGACCATGAGGAAATCTATAGTCCTGTTCAGCAGGAACACAGAACGTCAATGTCTGTGTTGATTCAATTAGCTAGAAGGAGGGTTGAGATAAAGCTGCTGTTATTTATCATGGCTACGGCAGCTGGTGCTCCGTATCGAACCTCCTTAATTACAACACTGGTCTCTGGGAAACAGCTCTTCCACAAATAGGCCCCGGCAGTCAGGACAGAGGTGTGTGTTTGTGCGTGTGTGTCTGCCCGGTAAATCCATAGTGATGCGTGATTATTGTGATTATTCACCATAAGACAGAGCGGTGCAGCCTGGGTAAGGATCTGATATATAATCCACCCTACCCTGTATTCTGAGCATGTACTGTATGTGAATGTGTGAATGTTCCCTCACACTGCTTCAGTAATAGATGGATGTGTGTGTCACTGACGTGCAAGTGACGGAATACTTTCACATCAACGAGAGGGGAGCTGTGTCTTCGTGTGTGTGTGTGCATGTGTGTGTGTGTGTGTGTGTGTGCGTGGTGTGTGGCGTGGTGTGAGTGTGTGTGTGTGTGTGTGTGCATGTGTGTGTGGGTGTGTGCGTTTGTGTGTGTGCATGTGTGTGTGTGTGTGTGTGTGTGTGCGTGTTTGTAAGCGTGCCATTACTGCCATCCTTTCACATGAGAGATGGAGTCAGCCTTTCACTTCCCAGCCAACACTCAGAATGCAGCACATTCTCTCATACACTTTTCCCTATGACCTTGTGTGAGTGTGTGTGTGTGTGTGTGTGTGTGTGTGTGTGTGTGTGTGTGTGTGTGTGTGTGTGTGTGTGTGTGTGTGTGTGTGTGTGTGTGTGTGTGTGTGTGTGTGTGTGCATGGGTGTGTGTGTGTGTGTGTGTGTGTGTGTGTGCATGTGTGTGTGTGTGTGTGTGTGTGTGTGTGTGTGTGTGTGTGTGTGTGTGTGTGTGTGTGTGTGTGTGTGTGCATGTGTGTGTGAGCCACAGATAGTAGCTACAGATGGGAGAGGTTGGCTGGGTCCTGTAGCAGGTGTCAGAGTTTGGCGATGCCAGGCTGCTTCCTGGTTATGTCCCAAATGGCACCCTATTCCCATTATAGTGCATTAGTTTTGACCAGGGCACATAGGGCTTTTGTCAAAAGAAGTGCATTATATAGGGAATAGGGTGCCATTTGGGACAGATCTTCTGTGAGAAAGGCCAAGTGCTCAGCTCCACTCCGCTCCACCTCAACAGACAATGACAGCCAATGTGCTGTCTGCGGATGCAACGCTACAGAACAGAGCGCTTTGTGTCACTAATAATCACTGGCTTTCAGTTAAATGACACAAATCTAATTTATTTGATTGATTGTTTGATTGTAGTTATTATAATTTCTTCTCCACATCTGTTTCTTTCTATTCTTTTTTTAGCCTATTTTATTCATTCTAATGAAGCAGAAAAGACTCCTCCAGGACAGCACATCATAAAAAGCATGAAAGCTTGCTGTGTGAATAATCAGCCTGGTCTCATAGACTAGACGTAACTTAGTAAACGTAAATTCCGGGAATCTCTAATTAGTATGATATGTTAGGTTTGGTATGGTTACATAAGACAGAAGGTTACTTAAGGCAAAAACAAAAAAGGAGGGTGGTTGGTCGGGGTGGATGTCAATAACAATAAATAAAGAGAGTCGCATACTCTATATATAAACTCCCAGTAATTGATTGGGTAAAACACCAATGTTTCGGCATCATACTGATACGTTGGTATTTTACCCAATAAAGTACTGGGAGTTTATATATATATAGCAGTGGCAGTCAGTGCCATGTAAGATGAGGGAGGACACATTTATTTTTTCATGAGCATGGCCTTATTTCTATTACAGCATATTGGATGACTGTCATTCATATTCCATTCACCCAGTTCAATGTAACAGCAATAGGTTTAGGCTACTACATGATACTCAAATGTTCCCTATACCCATCATGAGGTTGCTACTACCTAGCCTATGAATGACAGTTTACAACGTAGGTGCACACAGGTCGAGAGAGAAATGTGAGGTGACAGACAGTGATACATGGACAGAGACATTCAATACTGCCTTGCACACTCTTGCCTCCATCTAGCTGATATAGGGTGTAATCATTAGTCCAACAGTTGCAAACAAGAGTTTCTATTGGACAAATTCAAGTATGTTTATCCCTGTTTTGTTCCGTTTAAGAAACGTTTATCAACAGAATCGGTGGAATGAATACACCCCTGATTACGCGTAAACACAGTTCACTTTCATAGCAGCCAGGTTGTATTCCTTCTCACATCTATGCACTCTCCTCCTCTCACCTTGTCCCTTCGTTTGTGGACTTCAATGCACAACATATCAGCTGTATGTGACCAAGCAAAAAACCTTTCCAAGCCAAACCATATCATAACCGCTACACACAGTCTACATCGTTTTCACCATATTAGCTAAAGTAATGTCATAGTCAGCATAGCTAATAGAACTAATGTGTTAGTAAACCCGCTACAATCATGCAGTAATGTTACAGTGTACAGTCAGTAAGCAGTTACACCGGCGGGCCCCGGTGGCAATACATTTGTAAAACCAAATGCTTACCTTGACTTTGAAGAGTTACAGTGTTGTGTTGGAAAATCATAGCCAGCTAGCTAACATAGCATCCCTCTGTCTGAGCAGGGTGTTTCAGTAGGCTAAACTAGCTAGCTGCATTTGCTAGCTAAGTAAGTGAAACTGAAAGTGAAAAAAAATCTATCTCTATTTCTCTCTTGCTTCTCCTTCATTTCGGAAGAAATTAATTTGTTCAAAACTGTTCAACTACTGTCTTTCTCAAATACTCACCACATTTTATGCACTGCAGTGCTAGGTAGCTGTAGCTTATGCTTTCAGTACTAGATTAATTATCTGAACCTTTGATTGGTTGGAGAACATGTCAGTTCATGCTGCAAGAGCTCTGATAGGTTGGAGGACGTCCTCCGGAAGTTGTCATAATTACTGTGTAAATCTATGGAACAGGGTGACAACCACGAGCCTCCTAGGTTTTGTATTGAAGTCAATGTACCCAGAGGAGGACGGAAGCTAGCTGTCCTCCGGCTACACCATGGGGCTACCCTACAGAGTGCTGTTGAGGCTACTGGAGACCTTCTTTGCAAAATAGTGTGTTTTAATCAATTATTTGGTGGCGTGATTATATTTAGTATAGTTTTATGTAAAAAGGATAACTTTTTAAATATTTTAGAATATTTATTTTATGAAATTCACTGAGGAGGATGGTCCTCCCGTTCATCCTCTGAGAAGCCTCCACTGATATAAAGAGTGTGCGACTCTCTTTATTTATTTTTATAGCTTATAGTTTATTCGCCATTAGTCAGCACCTCCACACAAAATACTTTTCTCTGGGTGTGCTCCAGCTCCAGCTTTTTATTAGACATATAACGCAAATATCTAGCAACCCAAAGGTTGCGTGTTCGATTCTCATCACGGACAACTTTAGCATTTTAGGTCATTAGCAACTTTGCAAATACTTACAACTTTTTAGCTGCTTTGCATGTTAGTTACTTTGCACTTAGCATGTTAGCTAACGCTTCCCCTAACCCTAACCTTAACCCTAACCTTAGTCTTAACCACTAAGCCTAACACCTAGCCTAGAAAACATTAGCCATCTAGCGAACTTTAGCCACTACAAATTGGAATTCGTAACATATCATACATATTGCAAATTTTAACATATTATGTGAATTGCAATTCATAATATATAATACGAAATGGATGATGGACATCCAAAAAGTAATACATACCAAACGTAACATATCATAGGAATTTGAGTGTCCCAGATTTTCGTTTACTAAGTTAAGTCTACCCCTGAGTCCAGGTTCCAATATGGCCCTGTCTCATTCTCCTGGATGGCCTTTGTAGCTAGTTAATGTCATCACTAAAGGCTAGAGCATCTAGTACAGCTGGATTTTACTGTCAGCTCCCCAGGCTGGCGGGAGAAGAGGTGTGTGTGTGTGTGTGTGTGTGTGTGTGTGTGTGTGTGTGCGTGCGTGTGTGTGTTCTTGAACATGCATGTGCGTGTGTTACCGTAGACTGAGATGGGCAATTTTAGACAGCCTGTCATGTAAGAGAGGCTCTATGGCAGAAACACCAGCTTCATGTTAATCTCACTCCTCTCTCTGTCTCTCTGTCTCTCTCTCTCTCTCTCTCTCTCTCTCTCTCTCTCTCTCTCTCTCTCTCTCTCTGTCTCTCTGTCTCTCTCTCTCTCTCTCTCTCTCTGCTCTCTCTCTCTCTCTCTCTGTCTCTCTCTCTCTCACTTTCTCTCTGTCTCTCTTCTCTCTCTCTCTGTCTCTCTGTCTCTCTCTCTCTCTCTCTCTCTCTCTCTCTCTCTCTCTCTCTCTCTCTCTCTCTCTCTCTCTCTCTCTCTCTCTCTCTCTCTCTCTCTCTCTCTCTCTCTCTCTCTCTCTCTCTCTCTCTCTCTCTCTGTCTCATTCTCCGCTGCACTCTCTCTCCACTCTGCTTCTCCATGCCCCCCCCGCTATCTTTCTCTCCTCTCTCTCCCCCCTCTCCCCCTCCCTCTCCCTCACAGGCCTGTGGCTTGTCTCTGCTGTAATATTTAACAGGACAGTTTAAAATGACATGTTACTTCTGTTTCAACCAGTCAGGATGGCTTCAGGAGGACCAGACAGTCAAAACACACAACAAATGGCCACAACAACCCACAGAGCCCGCTCTCCTCTCCTCTCCTCCCATTTCCTCTCCTCTCCTCATATCTATGCTGTCACTATGATGGAAGAACACGTCTCTGGTGAATAAAAACACAATATATTCAAACTCATGGAACAGAGAGAGCAATGGCTATGGCTCATGTCTTTATTCAGTGGTACTAGAAGCCATAAACAAAAAAGCTAAGACACTCTTTACATACAGTATGTGATCTAAATGAAAAAGCCTTTATTGACAGCCACTGATTCACTGAGGCAAAGCAGCTCTCTCGTCTAATTATCTAACATATGCTCTATCATTTTGAGGAGTAATGTTTAGAAGTTACTCCGTGAACCCAATCCTACCATATGTTGATTGAACCGGTTCCAGAAATTTACGAATATTGTATATCTCATGTTGATATGTTCCTGACATCAATAACCAGAATGTGTAATGACCCAGAGAGTAATGTTGTGGAGCGTTGCAGCATGCAGAGGGGAAAGTGCATATGCATCCGGACATGGATCAGATGGATTTAATTGGTTTATGTGAATAATTAATCTATCTGGGACGGCTGGTCTCCTGAATACTAAATATTAACGGCCAGCTAAACTGGTATTAAGCTGCACAGCTTCTGAAGAAGAGCCAATGCATACATTATTACTGAATAGTATAAATGCCCACCACAGGACCACTGATGTGGGCTCCATCCCTACCGACACACAGCTAGTTAATGTTGAACACATACATTACAGATGGAGTTCATTTTCATAGTCAACATGTTTAAATGGTTTCTAGTTATTGGTGTGTGTGTGTGTGTGTGTGTGGGGGGGGCGTGGAGTTGAAATGTATGTGTGTGTGTGTGTGTGTTGATGGTAAATGGTAAATGGATATCTCTCCTAGCGCGGCAGGCATGCTCCGTCACTGCTGGTGTGCTGTATCCTGAGGGGGTGTTATGGTAGTAACCACGGTCACACAAACACTCATCCATCACCACTCACACACGCACGTACACGCACACACTTATCCATCAGCTCTCAGGTCCAAAAACTAACAGAAAAAATAATTGCCATGGGCCTTCAGAATATGTGATGGGGAAAATGAAAGGTAGACAATATCATATCAGTCCATCAAGCTTGGTAAACCTGTTCCCTGCCCAGTCAGTGTTTCTATGAGATCTACTAAGCCAAACCATAGAATACTACTTTTCGCACTTGAGATCGTCCTAAGAGAATATTCCTTACCCCTCTCTTTTTCCTATGACCTTGCAGGTTGTGTGTGGTTGTATGTGTGTGTGTGTGTTTGTGTGTGCGTGTGCAGGCGTGCATGTGTGTGTGTCTGGAAAGGAAAAACCTCCCTGTAGACGTGTGATGTGGCTACCGCGTTCTCACCATCAGAAAAACTGGAAAAATACATGTTGTCACAATAAATAACAACCTCTCTCTCTATATATCTCGCTCTCCCTCTTCTTTTCTCCCTCTTGTCTTTCTCTCTTTCGCACTCTCTCCCTCTATCTTTCTCTCGCTTTCCCTTTCTCTCTCTTTTCTCGTCTCTCTCTCCTTCTCTCTTTCTCATCCTCTCCAACCATATTGATGTAGTGTTGTATATATAGATGTAGTGTTGTATCTATAGCAGGTAGCTTAGTGGGTAAGAGCGTTGTACCAGTAACCGAAAGGTCGCTGGTTCTAATCCCAGAGCCGACTAGGTGGAAAATCTGCCGATGTTCCCTTGAGCAAGGCACTTAACCCTAATTGCTCCGGTAAGTCGCTCTGGATAAGAGCGTCTGCTAAATGACTTAAAATGTATATAACAATGTGGTGCTTTATTTATAGATGTAGTGCTGTATCTATAGATGTAGTGTTGCAAGAGTCTATGTGCCGGGGGGCTAGGGTCAGTCTGTTATAAGTCTTATCTGGTGTCCTGTGTGAATTTAAGGATACTTCCTCTAATTCTCTCTCTTCCTTCGCTCTCTCCCCTCCAGGAGGACCTGAGCCCTAGGATCATGCCTCAGGACTACCTGGCCTGATGACTCCTTGCTGTCCCCAGTCCACCTGGTCGTGCTGCTGCTCCAGTTTCAACTATTCTGCCTGCAGCTATGGAACCCTGACCTGTTCACCGGATGTGCAACATTTTACATTTTAGTCATTTAGCAGATGCTCTTATCTAGAGCGACTAACAGTTAGTGCATACATTATTTTTTTCTTCATACTGGCCCCCCGTGGGAATCGAACCCACAACCCTGGCGTTGCAAGCGCCATGCTCTACCAACTGAGCTACACGGGACTACCTTGTCTCTACCTCTGAATGCTTGGCTATGAAAAGCCAACTGACATTTACTCCTGAGGTACTGACCTGTTGCACCCTCTACAACCACTGTGATTATTATTTGACCCTGCAGGTCATCTATGATCGTTTGAACATCTTGAAGAACAATCTGGCCTTAATGGCCATGTACTCTTATAATCTCCACCCGGCACAGCCAGAAGAGGACTGGCCACCCCTCAGAGCCTTGTTTTTCCTATCCACAGTGCTTCTACATCTGCATTACTTGCTGTTTGGGGGTTTAGGCTGGGTTTCTGTATAGCACTTTGTGACATCTGCTGATGTAAAAAGGGCTTTATAAATACATTTGATTGATTGAAATGTGATTGAATGTAGTGCTGTATGTATAGATGTACTGCTGTATATATAGATGTAGTGCTGTATATATGTAGTGCTGTACAGATGTAGTGCTGTAGAGATGTAGTGCTGTATACAGTTGAAGTCGGAAGTTTACATACACCTTAGCCAAATACATTTAAACTCAGTTTTTCACAATTCCTGACATTTAATCCTAGTAAAAAATCCCTGTCTTAGGTCAGTTAGGATCACCACTTTATTTTAAGAATGTGAAATGTCAGAATAATAGTAGAGAGAATGATTTATTTCAGCTTTTATTTATTTCATCATATTCCCAGTGGGTCAGAAGTTTACATACACTCAATTAGTATTTGGTAGCATTGCCTTTCAATTGTTTAACTTGGCCGGCTGCGACAGAGCCTGGATTCAAACCAGGATCTCTAGTGGCACAGTTAGCACTGCGATGCAGTGCCTTAGACCACTGCGCCACTCAGGGGTTAAACTAGTGAACAACAATGCTTAGGCCTCTACTTCCAGCTTATACATACTATATACATTTTATGGACACAGTCAATTTGACAATAATTCTATTTTGTTTGTTTTTACTCCTGAACTTCCTCTACCCTCAACCTCTCCGATCGTTTTCATGATGTCCATCCGGTTTGCTTCTATATGCCATATCTTTCTAACTGTGCTCTGTCACAAAAGCTCTCAACCTATAACCTATATACTTATTATGGACACAGTATGCTTTACATTAGTTTTCTTGTTGTTATTAGTTGTTGTTAGTTGTTATTAGTCCCATCCTTCAGCTCCATTCAACCCCTCCCATCTATCTCTTAATTAATTAATTACTTGTGTCATATGCAAAGTAGATGTCCTAACCGACTTGCCAAAAGTATAGTTTGTTAACAAGAAATTTGTGGAGTGGTTGAAAAACTAGTTTTAATGACTCCAACCTAAGTGTATGTAAACTTCCGACTTCAACTGTATAGATGTAGTGCTGTACTGTACATATATAGATGTAGTGATGTATAGCTGTAGTGCTGTATATATAGATGTAGTGCTGTACATATAGATGTAGTACTGTATCTATAGATGTAGTGCTGTACTGTATATATATGGATGTAGTGCTGTATAGATGTAGTGCTGTATATATAGATGTAGGTAGTGCTGTATATATACATGTAGTGCTGCTTATATAGATGTAGTGCTGTATATATAGATGTAGTGCTGTATACTGTATATAGATATAGTGCTGTATATATAGATGTAGTGCTGTATATATACATGTAGTGCTGCTTATATAGATGTAGTGCTGTATATATAGATGTAGTGCTGTATATATAGATGTAGTGCTGTATACTGTATATAGATATAGTGCTGTATCTATATATGTAGTGCTGTATATATAGATGTAGTGTTGTGTATATAGATGTAGTGTTGTATATATAGATGTAGTGCTGTATATATAGATGTAGTGTTGTATATATATAGATGTAGTGCTGTATACATAGATGTAGTGCTGTATTTATAGATGTAGAGCTGTATACTGTATATAGATGTAGTGTTGTATATATAGATTTAGTGCTGCATATTGTATATAGATGTAGTGTTGTATATATAAATGTAGTGTTGTATATATAGATGTAGTGCTGTATATATAGATGTAGTGCTGTATTTATAGATGTAGAGCTGTATACTGTATATAGATGTAGTGTTGTATATATAGATATAGTGCTGTATATATAGATGTAGTGTTGTATATATAGATGTAGTGCTGTATATATAGATGTAGTGCTGTATATATAGATGTAGTGCTGTATACTGTACATAGATGTAGTGTTTTATAGATATAGTGTTGTATAGATGTAGTGCTGTATATATAGATGCAGTGCTGTATATATAGATGTAGTGCTGTATATAGAGATGTAGTGCTGTATTTATAGATGTAGAGCTGTATACTGTATATAGATGTAGTGCTGTATTTATATATGTAGTGCTGTATAGATGTAGTGCTGTATATATAGGTGCAGTGCTGTATATATAGATGTAGTGCTGTATATAGAGATATACTGCTGTATATAAAGATGTAGTGCTGTATAGATGTAGTGTTGTATATATAGATGTCGTGCTGTATACTGTATATACGTAGATGTAGTGCTGAATATATATATATAGTGTTGTATATATAGATGTAGTGTTGTATATATAGATGTAGTGCTGTATCTATAGATGCAGTGATATATAGATGGATTTAGTTCTGTATAGATGTATTGCTGTATCTACTGTATAGATGTTTCAGCCTAAATCATCTTTCCATATGTTCTACTAGAGGAGACAAGACAACCTCTGTCTGTCTGTACGGTGCAGCCAGGGGAATGTCTGGCAAAAACAGGTTTTTAGACATTTTTGCAAATGTATTAAAAATAAAAAACAGAAATATCACATTTACATAAGTATTCAGATCCTTTACTCAGTACTTTGTTAAAGCATCTTTGGCAGTGATTACAGCCTCATATCTTCTTGGGTATGAAGCTAAGCTACAAGCTTGGCACACCTGTATTTGGGGAATTTCTCCCATTCTTCTCTGCAGATCCTCTCAAGCTCTGTCAGGTTGGATGGAATGCGTCGCTGCACAGCTATTTGCAGGTCTCTCCAGAGATGTTAAATCGGGTTCAAGTCCGGGCTCTGGCTGGGCCTCTCAAGGACATTCAGGGACTTGTCCCGAAACCACTCCTGTGTTGTCTTGGCTGTGTGATTAGGGTCGTTGTCCTGTTGGAAGGTGAACCTTCGCCCCAGTCTGAGGTCCTGAGCGCTCTGGAGTGGGTTGTCATCAAGGATCTCTCTGTATTTGCTCCGTTCATCTTTCCCTCGATCCTGACTAGTCTCCCAGTCCCTGCCACTGAACAACATCCCCACAGCATGATGCTGCCATCCCCATGCTTCACCGTAGGGATGGTGCCAGGTTTCCTCCAGATGTGACGCTTGGTATTCAGGCCAAAGAGTTCAATCTTGGTTTCATCAGACCAGAGAATCTTGTTTATCATGGTCAGAGAGTCCAAGCGGGCTGTCATGTGCCTTTTACTAAGGAGTGGCTTCCGTCTGGCCACTCTACCATAAACGCCTGATTGGTGGAGTGCTGGAAGGTTCTCCCATCTCCACAGAGGAACTCTGGAGCTCTGTCTGAGTGACCATCGGGTTCTTGGTCACCGCCCTGACTAAGGCCCTTCTCCCCCAATTGCTCAGTTTGGCTGGGCGGCCAGCTCTAGGAAGAGTCTTGGTGGTTCCAAACTTCTTCCATATAAGAATGATGGAGGCCATTGTGTTCTTGGGGACATGTACTCAGAGCATGCGTGGACCAACTGGCAAGTGTCTTCACTGGCATTTTCAAACTCTCCCTGACCGAGTCTGTAATACCTACATGTTTCAAGCAGACCACCATAATCCCTGTGTCCAAGAAAGTGAAGGTAACCTGCCTAAATGACTACCGCCCCATAGCACTCACGTCGGTAGCCATGAAGTGCTTTGAAAGGCTGGTCATGGCTCACATCAACAACATCATCCCGGAAACCCTAGACCCACTATAATTCACATACCGCCCCAACAGATCCACAGATGATGCAATCTCAATCGCACTCCACACTGCCCTTTCCCACCTGGACAAGAGGAACACCTAGATGTAGTGCTGTCTATACAGTACATCTACATCATGTAACAGCTTCTACCCCCAAGCCATAAGACTGCTGAACAATTAATCAATTGGCCACCCGGACTATTTGCATTGACACCACGCTGCTGCTACTCGCTGTTTATTATCTATGCATAGTCACTTTACGCCTACCTACATGTACATATTACCTTGACTAACCTGTACCCCCGCACATTGACTCGGTACCGGTACCCCCTGTATATAGCCTCATTATTGATATTTTATTATGTTATTTTTATTTATTTTTTACTTTAGTTTATTTTGTAAATATTTTCTTAACTCTGTTTTCTTAAAACTGCATTGTTGGTTAAGGGCTTGTAAGTAAACATTTCACAGTAATGTTGTATTCGGCGCATGTGACAAATACAATTTGATTTGATTTGACATGCACTGTCAACTGTGGGACTTTTATAGACAGGTGTGTGCCTTTCCAAATAATGTCCAATCAATTGAATTTACCACAGGTGGATTCAAATGAATTTGCAGAAACATCTCAAGGATGATCAATGGAAACAGGATGCACCTGAGCTCAATTTCGAGTCTCATAGCAAAGGGTCTGAATACTTATGTAAATAAGGTATTTCTGTTTTTTATTTATAATACATTTGCAAAAAAATCTGAAAACCTGTTTTAGCTTTGTCATTATGGGGTATTGTGTGTAGATTGCTGAGGGAAACTTCCCCCAAAAATTTTTTTGTGAAAAAGGCTGTAACGTAACAAAATGTGGAAAATGTCAAGAGGTCTGAATACTTTCCGAATGCACTGTATGTGATGATGTCTCACCCCTCCTACTCCTCCTCCCCTGTCCCTCCCCCACTCCCTCCCGCCTCACGTGTGTTTTTATTTTCTAACAGGCGACCTTTGGTGACCTCTGTAAAGATAACCCCTGCCCTTGGGCCCAGGAGACCCTTCTCTGCTGCAGGTATACCCCAACCCACTGTAAACAACGCCTGCAAAGTAGGACACACACACACACACACACACACACACACACACAGGCTATATTTATATATTTACCCCATCTAGACAGGTCCCTGGCCGCTGTACACAGACTGGGGAAGACTTCCAGAGAGCTATGCTAAATGTCAGCCTTGCTGCTCCTCTCCTCTCCTCTCCTCTCCTCTCCTCTCCTCTCCTCTCCTCTCCTCTCCTCTCCTCTCCTCTCCTCTCCTCTCCTCTCCTCTCCTCTCCTCTCCTCTCCTCTCCTCTCAGCCTGTCAGGCAAGATGGCCCTCTGCCAGATATATGTATCCTCTGTTGCCTGTGGAGTAGGCATTGTAAGGTTCAGAGAGTTTGGGGTGAGAGGAGGTGACTGTTTGATATATTCATAACATATGAGACCCATCATGTCTGCCAGAGAGAGAGAGAGATTGGTTTACACTGAGTCTATTTAACACATCAGAAATATAGCCCACACTGCAACACAGTTAGGTATGTATTTTGTAAATAATAGTTTGAGCAAAATCTATAAAAGCCTGCTTGCTGAGAACCATAAAAATGTCAACTTTATATTTTGTTTGTATTACCTCACTAGTATTTTAGGTTTTCAAATAATTCCTTTTTAATAGGTGTGTTAACCGTGTCTCCGTAGGTTTACACACAGATATAAATAGAACGATAGAATCTCTATGGATTTACCCTTCACTAGATCCCTGGCAGTAGGTAGCAGTAGACAGGCTGCTGCTGGTGCGTCATGGTGGCATGGTTGTATCCCAAATGCCACCCTATTCCCTATATAGTGCACTACTTTTTGACCAAAACCCATATAGACAATATAGGGAGTAGGGTGCCATTTGGGACACGTCCATTGTGTCATGGTTGGCTGAATAGGCCCAGCTGTGTCCTTCTCTCTCCTTTGGACTGGGACTGGGACTGGGTACAGGAAGATTAGGGGGGAGGAAGGAGGTTGGGGTGGAGGGTAGAGGGCTGCACATCTGTTGGCTGGTCACAGCAGAATGCACATGTCCCTTGGCACCCCCTTATACCTGACCTGTGCACACACACACATCCACCTGGGACTACGGCAGCTTGACAGGAACATCCGGTGGGTCACAGTTGCTTCCTGGCTGTGAAAAGACTCCCCTGATCTCTCTCTCTCTCTCTCTCTCTCTCTCTCTCTCTCTCTCTCTCTCTCTCTCTCTCTCTCTCTCTCTCTCTCTCTCTCTCTCTCTCTATACAGTGGGGAGAACAAGTATTTGATACACTGCCGATTTTGCAGGTTTTCCTACTTACAAAGCATGTAGAGGTCTGTATTTTTGATCATAGGTACACTTCAACTGTGAGAGACGGAATCTAAAACAAAAATCCAGAAAATCACATTGTATGATTTTTAAGTAATTAATTTGCATTTTATTGCATGACATAAGTATTTGATCACCTACCAACCAGTAAGAATTCCGGCTCTCACAGACCTGTTAGTTTTTCTTTAAGAAGCCCTCCTGTTCTCCACTCATTACCTGTATTAACTGCACCTGTTTGAACTCGTTACCTGTATAAAAGACACCTGTCCACACACTCAATCAAACAGACTCCAACCTCTCCACAATGGCCAAGACCAGAGAGCTGTGTAAGGACATCAGGGATAAAATTGTAGACCTGCACAAGGATGGGATGGGCTACAGGACAATAGGCAAGCAGGTTGGTGAGAAGGCAACAACTGTTGGCGCAATTATTAGAAAATGGAAGAAGTTCAAGATGACGGTCAATCACCCTCGGTCTGGGGCTCCATGCAAGATCTCACCTCGTGGGGCATCAATGATCATGAGGAAGGTGAGGGATCAGCCCAGAACTACACGGCAGGACCTGGTCAATGACCTGAAGAGAGCTGGGACCACAGTCTCAAAGAAAACCATTAGTAACACACTACGCCGTCATGGATTAAAATCCTGCAGCGCACGCAAGGTCCCCCTGCTCAAGCCAGCGCATGTCCAGGCCCGTCTGAAGTTTGCCAATGACCATCTGGATGATCCAGAGGAGGAATGGGAGAAGGTCATGTGGTCTGATGAGACAAAAAATATAGCTTTTTGGTCTAAACTCCACTCGCCGTGTTTGGAGGAAGAAGAAGGATGAGTACAACCCCAAGAACACCATCCCAACCGTGAAGCATGGAGGTGGAAACATCATTCTTTGGGGATGCTTTTCTGCAAAGGGGACAGGACGACTGCACTGTATTGAGGGGAGGATGGATGGGGCCATGTATCACGAGATCTTGGCCAACAACCTCCTTCCCTCAGTAAGAGCATTGAAGATGGGTCGTGGCTGGGTCTTCCAGCATGACAACGACCCGAAACACACAGCCAGGGCAACTAAGGGGTGGCTCCGTAAGAAGCATCTCAAGGTCCTGGAGTGGCCTAGCCAGTCTCCAGACCTGAACCCAATAGAAAATCTTTGGAGGGAGCTGAAAGTCCGTATTGCCCAGCGACAGCCCCGAAACCTGAAGGATCTGGAGAAGGTCTGTATGGAGGAGTGGGCCAAAATCCCTGCTGCAGTGTGTGCAAACCTGGTCAAGACCTACAGGAAACGTATGATCTCTGTAATTGCAAACAAAGGTTTCTGTACCAAATATTATGTTCTGCTTTTCTGATGTATCAAATACTTATGTCATTCAATAAAATGCAAATGAATTACTTAAAATTCATACAATGTGATTTTCTGGATTTTTGTTTTAGATTCCGTCTCTCACAGTTGAAGTGTACCTATGATAAAAATTACAGACCTCTACATGCTTTGTAAGTAGGAAAACCTGCAAAATCGTCATTGTATCAAATACTTGTTCTCCCCACTGTATATATATAATAATAATGTATATAATAATATCATAATATATGTTGTAGTGTCGAGTCAAATGTTGCTAATAATGCTGTTAAACAAAGGAGTCCGCCCATACTGAACTTTGATCATAAGTTTTATTCATATCACAAGATTTCAGCATAAGTTTACGGATGTCATGATCACCCGGAGAGCAGTATCCTCCAAATTACGATGTCTGCTCTGCTCTTCTTCGTTTAAACCCAGTATATATAATCTTCCCAAGATATGGGTGGCTCCCTCTACTGTCCAATCCCCTGTCTACAACACACAGACTTCTCTGTCCTATGTGGCGTTACACTAAAACAATTCCCTCTGACACTAAATAAACATCCTCTCAGGTTCCACTTAAAACCTTAACTAAGTCATAATCTTAATACACTACATTCCCCCCTTCGAGACTAACTAAAAGTCTCGAAAACAAACAGAATAGGATTATGACAAGTAACAATTTATCTTATTGAGTATCTTTAACATTAAACCAAAAACATTTTTCTCTGGAGTGTAAATACCTTTCTATTAAACATGAACAAATCTTTATGAAGTGTGAATACATTACTATGAAATATGAACAAATCTTTATGAAGTGTGAATACATTACTATGAAATATGAACAAATCTTTATGGAGTGTGAATACATTACTATGAAATATGAACAAATCTTTATGGAGTGTGAGAGCGAAAAACCTGTCTGGCAGCCTTCTTTCCAAATATCCATGCATCAATCAAGACAGTAAAATTCTCTCACGGCCCCTCTGCTCCAGGCAACCACCTAGGTACTCCAGATCAATTCATAAATCTTTATCAATGCATTTGAAACTATGATGCAATTAAATACACATGAAAGCCCCTGCAAACAAAATACTATCCAAAAAATATCCACACTAAGGCTGGTCGACCCATCGGACCCTACGGTGGATCTATATCCCTGCCTAGACTTCATGTCCCTAAGCATTCACGAAATAAACAAAAACATCTAAGATCCCCACATGTATTCAATAACATCAAATATCATTCTACAAAAATTAATACCTAAGAATATGACACAAATTATGTATTACACATGCAAATATGTCTATATTTCATTGCAGACACTGGAATGTAGTCCACTACACTTCATCTCCTCCGTAGTCTCGACTTCCAATGCATCTTCGATGATGGAATTGGAACATTTCCACACCTTCCTTGTTCCATCTCCTCCAGTCCCTTCATATTCTCCTTTCATATTGTCCTTGTTTGAGTATTTCAATCTCTACATATTCCCCCAAATGCTTCTGGAAGAAAAGAAAAGACCAAACAGTATCTTTTGCAAAACAACACTTTCAAATTAAAACATCAATATCAACTAAGAATATAAAAAATGATATATGAATCACATTATCCTATTTCCCCCATTTGATTCATAACAACATACTAAAATCACACTAATATTGAATTTTTTTTTGTTGAAAAATGATCAAATAATCAAAAAGGATATTTATCCATCAATACTCCATCCAGTCCCACTTGTCCCTCTTCATCCAGATCAGGAACAGTCAACAACGGCATCTGAGTGTTGTCTCCAGGCATCACAACTCCAAATTACAAAAGCAAAACATCTTCGACAGAAGATTAAACCCTCTTATCGTTTCATTTGCCAAACCCTGCAAGGTATAGGTAATATTATCAATATGATCTGCCAAATTTTACACCATACCATGGAAAAATCCCCACTTCTCTCTTAGACTTATCCTCCAATGATAGGCTTCCCAGACTATGAAATTCCTCTAAAATTGGTGCTGGAGCTATCTGCTCCCTTGTAATCAAATGCGATATATTTATGGCTTTAATAACTATCAATGTTGAAAGAGTTGAATTGCTTCTCACTGTTGTTATAATAGACTGAAGTGTTGATGTCCTTGTTGTTACTTCATCCATTCTCCCTAAGACTTTTAACTCCTTACTTGTATTTCCATTTATCACCACTAGTTCTCTTTCTCTTACTACTAACATTGAAACTTAGCTTACTGTCCTAGAGTTCCTTCAACCCTAGTTCTCCTAACTTTTTTAATCTAATGTTTTCTCCTAACTTTTAAAAACTCTTTCCACTGATTTATTCACAAAATCCCTTACCACCAATTTTTAGAATATGTGATTGGGAAGTCCCCACCTGCTTCTGACTTCTTTACACACAGACTTGGCAAACGATCGAACATCTTTTAGCCTAGTTTGAAATCTCTTTCCCCTCTTGGTGTAGGAATGTAACCAAGAATAACAGTCACCCCTTTTAACTTTATTTTTCAGACAGATTGTCTAATAGGCAGTCTAATAGATTGTCAAAAACCCTACTCTTTTAAAATCTTCTACCAGACAGCCGTCTAGTGTACATCTTATTGTACAGTTCGATTTACACAATGCATCTCTTCCCAACAATGCAATAGGTATATGTTCTGATACCAGTATGTGTATTTTAATTTCTCTTTGATTTTTTATAGCAGAGCTCAATTGGTTCCTTAAGAGTAATCAACTGTTTTACTCCCTCAAATCCCTATCCTAATTAGTTAATTTTACATAGTGAGATGTTTAACCTCTTTAGGCTCAACACAGATAAAAGCTTTTCCACTATTCACCATCACTTCTCATAGTCCTTTGTTTTCACTTCAATTGTTGGATATTTTCCTTCCTAATCGGTGCTATCAGCTGACACCCCCCTTCGGATCTTCTAGGCACTCTAGAATCCTTGCTCCTTTAAGGGTTCACCTGGAGGACAGGTGATCTTCACTTGCTCCTTTATCTTCCTCAGAAATTCCCTCTGTTGTTTCCTCCTGGCGCATTGCACTCACAGGTAAAGTGACCAACCTGTCCACAATTATAACACACTTCTGAAAGTTGCTGGAAGTGTAGCTGAAACCTTCCTCCTCCTTCTAAGCCTTCTCGTCCTCTTCCTCTCCAATTCTGTGTCTGTCCAGAAACTGTCTGTGGATATGAAACAACTGGTACCGCCATTGGTGGCTGGTACAATTGCATTTGACCTTGTTCAGTTGAAGCTATAGTAGTGATTGTTGATTTGGTTCACCCTGATTCTTCATAACCAAAGCTTTTCTTCTCCTTCTTCTCCACCAGCTGTATTTGATTGAGTTTTCTGAGAGTTTCTTGGTCCTGTTCTTTCTTGTTGTTGACATATCAGTATTCTTCAAAAGGTTATATTCTAAGTTCTGTCCTCGAAATATCATCTTCCATCATCTTCTTCTGTATCTTCAGCTTCTTGAGTTGTTCCTCCAGTTGTGTTACTTCTTCTAAACTATTCGCTTTATCCAGGCATGATACGCATCGGTCTATATCTCTTTCTATTTCTTCTTTGCTAATCATTGTTGGATAAAATCCTCTTGAATATGAAGCACCTTTAATCTCCAAGTCTTCATCTTTGTCTTCATCTTTCCGAACCTCATTCTTCTCTTAGTTTCCAGACATCTCGGTTTTTCCTTACTTCTGGAGTTTGGATTCATTTTTATGGTCGTTTCTGCTTGTCCTCTCTCTATTATTCGTTCATCTTCATCTCTTATGCAATAATCACCCTCCTGAGTGATCACCGGAAGCTTTATCGTTGGTATCTTTCATCAGTTTTTGTTTGAGAATGAAGGACAACTTAAGAACACCCAGCTCTCTTTGTCTCTTTTCTTTTCGTTGTTCCCTTTCTTCCCTTCTTTTGAACTGCTTTATGAATTGACAGAAGCACTTTCATTATCTTGATTACGTCAGGGTTAAGAGTCCCTTCCACTGGCCATGGTTGTTCAATGTCAGGCCAACGTTTGTTCCATTTGCCGGATAACCTCGCAATACTTTAGTTAATGGTATTGCTAATTTGTACTATATCAACAGGTGTAATTACCTTCTTAGTCCTGATATCTTTTTTCCCCATTGTAACAACTCTTTTATATTCCTTTAATGTGAATTATTTTTATTATTTTAGAATATATAGCTTATAGTGTCCTCCCTTTAATTTTTAATATAAACCCCAAAAAAAAAATCTAAATAACAAAAATTAATCAATAAAAATATGAATATTCAAAAATAATGATTTAAAAAAATATATTTTTCCTTCCAATTAAACAATTACTCAATAAATTTATGAATAATCAAAATCATTTTTTTTATTTCTATTTCCTATTTTACTAATTTATCAATTAGTGGCTATCTTACCACCTTCAATCAGGAAAAGTATGTATAATACCTATAATCCAGCAACACTACAGTACTCATAAACCCCATTGCTTAATAAGCATCCAATTATCTTAATTTTACAGAATAATGTCAGTACTCGATTTCCAACATAACTCTAATCAAACCCACTCATTCACAGAAACTCCAAAATGCAATTTTTATTTTATCAGTCTTTTGCCAAGTCTTTGTGAAATTGTCATAACATGAAATATGCAAGGCACACAAAATACTCTGTATGGGAAGGCAAGGTTTGTAAACAAAACAGTACTGGCCTGATTTTGACTCGATCCTCTGTCGCGTCACCCCTTGTCACGTGATGTACACGTCAGCACCTCTCTTTCTCTCTCTCTCCTCGTTCCTCATATGACAAAAGACCATAGAAACATACAAGAATTTAGTAGTTTATGCAATCACTGAGTCACTTCAACCATTCCATATTCCTCCAGTCACATTTGCGCTAAGAATTAACTCAGGAAATGCATAAATAGCTCAATAACATTTGTATTTTATTTATTTATTTAATTATTTTTATTTTTAATCCGTCAACATCTCTCTCTCATTTATCAATTCAATATGTCTCAAGAAACCAGTTTCATCGTCAAACAGACGATGTAACAACTAGAACATTCCATTCGTGTTCAAATCTCTCCTCTTTGTTCCTTTGTCTGTGTCTCCCCCCTTGCACAGTGTAACAGAGGCATATTCTCCCTACGTCACTCTAGTGTCGTAAAATCACACATGTCGTAATCTAGAGTCGTAAAATCACACGCATGCGCAGTTCATTCACCAATACGATTTCACCATGGAAGGGAGCCTCTCAGCTCTCTTCCCAAGCCAAACAGTTTAAGAGGCTTTATTCCATCGCGATGGCCCTCTAAGGTCACATGTTAGCATGTAGCATGTAGCATGTATGTAACATGTGGCATGTAACATGTAGCAATGTAACCTACATTGCGCCTAAATTCCTTTTCCTTTGTCCCTAACTTTATGCTGCCGCGAGTTCTATGGATATTCTATGAGAGGTTACATCAAACATATACCCCGTCAGATATAAGATGAGCAGTAACTTGCAATAGAATGTATATACCACCGTCTCGAGTCCCAGACTCACCTAAAACACATCTAACACGTCATAGGATTTGTGGCCCACCATAGAGGTCGCCTGTCTATCAGGTCTTTTCCAGATTCGCAGTGCCCTAATTTGAATACATATCTTGGCCTTATTCACTTCCATCGATTGTTCTTGAATTCCTATTCAAGCCACATATCTTTATAGACACTCTATAGGCTCTCTCCCCCCTTTTGCGCTGTCTACCAGTGCAAACAAATTTATAATGGTTAGGCCAGACCCCCAGTTCTCAGCAATAAAGCAACACAAAGCACACATCGGTCCCCAACGGTACATCTCTCCAGCGCACACTCAAATAGCCTGATCTCATTATTACTGAAACAGGATACAAGTGGAAAATATAAAGATCCAGTCCATTTACAAAATTGGAGGCCCCTTACACTTCAGTGTTGTGATGCAAAAATCCTAGCAAAATGTATAGCGCATAGAATTAAAAAGGTATTGTCGGATATTATTCATTCTAATCAGACAGGTTTTTTACATGGAAGATACATTGGAGATAATATAAGGCAAGTATTGGAAACAATAGAACACTATGGAAAATATGGGAAACCAGGCCTGCTATTCATAGCAGACTTCGAAAAGGCATTTGATAAAGTTCGACTGGGGTTTATATATAAATGCCTGGAGCATTTCAATTTTGGAGAATCTCTTCTAAAATGGGTCAAAATCATGTATAGTAACCCTAGGTGTAAAATAGTAAATAATGGCTATTTCTCAGAAAGTTTTAAACTGTCAAGAGGAGTGAAACAAGGATGTCCACTATCGGCATATCTATTTATTGTGGCCATCGAGATGTTAGCTATTAAAATCAGATGCAATAATAATATCAGAGGATTAGAAATACAGGGCTTAAAAACAAAGGTGTCATTGTACGCTGATGATTCATGTTTTCTTTTAAATCCACAACTAGAATCCCTCCACAGCCTCATAGAGGATCTAGATACATTTTCTAACCTCTCTGGATTACAACCAAATTATGACAAATGTGCTATATTACGTATTGGATCACTAAAAAATAAAATTTTTACATTACCATGTAGTTTACCAATAAAATGGTCTGATGGTGATGTGGATATACTCGAATACATATCCCAAAGGAAATAAATGATCTCACTTCAATAAATTTTAATAGAAAGTTAGCAAAAATAGATAAGATCTTACTACCATGGAAAGGAAAATACCTGTCAATTTGTGGAAAAATCACCCTGATTAACTCGTTAGTATTATCCCAGTTTACCTATTTGCTTATGGTCTTGCCTACGCCTAGCGAACAGTTTTTTAAATTATATGAGAAAAAAATATTCAATTTTATTTGGAACGGCAAGCCAGACAAAATTAAAAGAGCATATTTATATAATGAATATGAATTCGGAGGACAGAAATTATTAAATATTAAAGCATTAGACCTATCACTAAAAGCTTCTGTCATACAAAAGTTATACTTAAATCCGAACTGGTTCTCAAGCAAATTAGTAAGATTGTCTCACCCAATGTTCAAGAAAGGCCTTTTCCCCTTTATTCAGATTACAACCTCTCACTTTCAGTTATTTGAAAAGGAAATAATCTCCCAAATGTCACTATTTCTAAAACAAGCCATAGAAAGTTGGTTGCAATTTCAATTTAATCCTCCAGAAACGACAGAACAAATAATGCAACAAATATTGTGGTTAAATTCAAATATACTAATTGACAAAAAACCTTTATTTTTTGACAGAATGTTTAAAAAAGGTATAATCTTCGTAAATGATATCATCGGTAGGACTGGTGGAGTTATGTCGCACATGCAGCTAACAAAAACATATGGAAATGTCTGCTCTACCCAAAATTACAACCAAATAATTGCAGCCTTACCGCAAAAGTGGAAGAGGAAAGTGGAAGGGGGAGAAAGTAAGGAACTTGTCTGTCGGCCTTGCATTAAAGAACATAATTGGTTAAGGAAAACTGTGATAAATAAAAAAGTATATCAGTTTCACTTAAGGACCAAAGGATTGACAGCCGTCCCATATAGATTGCAAAATAGTTGGGAAGAGATCTTTGACGTACCGATCCCATGGCATAGTGTTTATGAAATGACACGCAAAACGACACCGGATTCAAAAATTAGAATCTTTCAATTTAAATTATTAAATAAAATTCTTGCTACCAATATAATGTTATTTATATGGGGGATACAATCTTCCCAGCTCTGCAGGTTTTGCTGTGAAGAGACAGAATCATTAGATCATTTGTTTTGGTTCTGTCCATTTGTAGCTTGTTTTTGGACACAGGTCCAGGAATGGCTAAAGGATTGCAATATTTACCTGGAACTAACCTTGCAGATAGCATTACTGGGTGATCTGAAAAGTCATAGTCAATCAATCAATAATATAATAATACTTTTAGCAAAAATGTTTATTTTTAATTCACAATCTGTAGAAGCAATGAGAATAGAAAGGTTCAGAATTTTTGTAAAACATCACAGTACGGTTGAAATATATATGGCAAATAGAAATCCTATATGGATGGTGTTAAGAGATAGATGGGAGGTATTGAATAGAGTTGAAGGATGGGACTAATAACAAATAACAACAAATAATAACAAAGATAGCTAATAATGTAAGCATACTGTGTCCATAATAAGTATATAGGTTGTATGTTGGGAGCTTTTGGGAAGGAGCACAGTTAGAAAGATATGGCATATAGAAGCAAACCAGATGGACACCATGAAAATGATCGGAGAGGTTGAGAGTAGAAGAAGTTCAGGAGCAAAAAAAAAAAATATATATATATTATATATATATATATATAATAGATTTATTGTAAAATTTACTCTGTCCATAAGGTGTAGATGGCGTTACACTAAAACAATTCCCTCTGACACTAAATAAACATCCTCTCAGGTTCCACTTAAAACCTTATCTAAGTCATAATCTTAATACACTACAATGTCATTTAGCAGTCGTGCGTGCATACAATTGTTATGTTTAAGTGGCCCCGGGAATCAAACCCACTATCCTGGCATTGCAACAGCCATGCTCTACAGTCCAAAATGGTTCTGTTGTCCCCATAAGATAAGTGTTTTGGGTTCCATGTAGAACCCTCACTCCCTCTCTCTCCCTCTCTCTCTCTCTCTCTCCCTCTCTCTCTCCCCCTCTCTCTCTCTCTCTCTCTCTCTCTCTCTCTCTCTCTCTCTCTCTCTCTCTCTCCCTATCTCCCTCTCCCTCTCCCTCTCTCTCTCTCTCTCTCTCTCTCTCCCTCTCACTCTCTCCCTCTCTCCCTCTCCCCCTCTCCCTATCTCCCTCTCCCCCTCTCTCTCTCCCTCTCCCTCTCTCTCCCTCTCTCCCTCTCCCTATCTCTCTCTCCCTATCTCCCTCTCCCTCTCCCTATCTCCCTCTCCCTCTCCCTCTCTCTCTCTCTCTCCCTCTCCCTCTCCCTCTCCCTCTCCCTCTCCCTCTCCCTCTCCCCTCCCTCTCTCTCTCTCCCTCTCCCTCTCTCCCTCTCCCTCTCCCTCTCCCTCTCTCCCTCTCCCTCTCCCTCTCCCTCTCCCTCTCCCTCTCCCTCTCCCTCTCCCTCTCCCTCTCCCTCTCTCTCTCCCTCTCTCCCTCTCCCTCTCCCTCTCCCTCTCTCTCCCTCGCTCTCTCTCCCTCTCTCTTTCCACCCTCTCCCTTTTCTTCCTCTCTTTCTTCCCCTCCATCTCTTTGTAACTAGATGACCTGTCTTTCTATCAGTCTTCAAAGGGGATGTTATGTTCTTCTGCTCTCCATGGATAAACAACCACAGAGGGTTTCTCTATGAGGATCATCAGAGCAGAGGGAATGTCAGCTCATTTAATAATGTTTTAATGGTGATTTCACACAATGTTTACCATAGCAATATCAGCACCAGAGATTGGTGTTATTGACAAAAATGTTTATTTTGGCATGCATATCAAATACTGTAGTTGGAAACATATATGGATAATGTGTAGCCTGATCAATCAATCAAATGTATTTATAAAGCCCTTTTTACATCAGCAGATGTCACAAAGTGCTATACAGAAACCCAGCCTAAATACACTAAAAGTATGTGGACACCCCTTCAAATTAGTGGATTCGGCTATTTCAGACACACCCGTTGCTGACACGTGTATAAAATCGAGCACACAGCCATGCAATCTCCATAGACAAACATTGGCAGTAGAATGGCCCGTACTGAAGACTCAGTGACTTTCAACGTGGCACTGTCATAGGATGCCACCTTTCCAACAAGTCAGTTCGTCAAATTTCTGCCCTGCTAGAGCTGCCCCGATCAACTGTAAGTGGAAACGTCTAGGAGCAATAACGGCTCAGCCGCGAAGTGGTAGGCCACACAAGCTCAGAGAACGGGACCGCCGAGTGCTGAAGCGTGTAAAAATGGTATGTCCTCGGTTGCAACACTCACTACCGAATTCCAAACGGCCTCTGGAAGCATTGTCAGCACAAGAAATGTTCATCGGGAGCTTCAAGAAATGGGTTTCCATGGCCGAGCAGCCGCACACAAGCCTAAGATCACCATGCGCAATGCCATGCGTCAGCTGGAGTGGTGTAAATCTTTCCGCCATGGACTTTGGAGCAGTGGAAACGCGTTCTCTGGAGTGATGAATCACGCTTCACCATCTGGCAGTCGGACGGATGAATCTAGGTTTGGAACGCCGACTGTGCCCGACCTCACTAATGCTCTTGTGACTGAATGGAAGCAAGCCCCCGCAGCAATGTTCCAACATCTAGTGGAAAGCCTTCCCAGAAGAGTGGAGGCTGTTATAGCTGCAAAGGGGGCACTAACTCCATATGAATGCCCATGATTTTGGAATGAGATGTTCGATGAGCAGGTGTCCACATACTGTTGGCATGGATATCCAAACGCATCTCTCTCTCTCTCTCTCTCTCTCTCTCTCTCTCTCTCTCTCTCTCTCTCTCTCTCTCTCTCTCTCTCTCTCTCTCTCTCTCTCGGTGTGTTAGTGGTGGTAGGGTTTGTTATTAACTGTGGCAGTACCAGAGAGATAGATGGTCTCAGCCAGACAATGTTTCTCCTCCACAGGAATCAATATCTCTCTCTCTCTCTCTCTGTCTCACAGTGAAATGAAAAAAAGACAATCTTCTCCTAATGCATCTGCTTTATTACACATATTTATCACCAAGGGAGGGATGTATGGAGGGAGGGAGGAGAGGGGAGGGAGGGAGGGAGGGGAGAGGAGAGGAGAGGAGAGGAGAGGAGAGGAGAGGAGAGGAGAGGAGAGGAGAGGAGAGGAGAGGAGAGGAGAGGAGAGGGAGTGAGTGAGTGAGGATGGGGAGGGAGGGAGGAAGGAAGGGGGAGAGAGGAACATTGGAGGGACGGGGGAGGAAGGGAATGGGAGGGAGGGACAGGGGAAGATGGAGGAGGAGAAGGAGGAGACAGCATCCTCACATTCATAATGTGGTCAGACACAACATCCTGAAACACACGCCTCAAACACCCTGAAACACACAGACAGACTAGCCTAGCGTATGCAGTGAGACTCATGGTGTGAATATGGGCAAGTGTTTTTCCTATTTTTTTCATGTTCAGACAGTATTTTGTTCCTGCTTGGGTTCCTCTCTCTCTGTCTCTGTCTCTATCTCTGTCTCTGTCTCTGTCTCTGTCTCTGTCTCTGTCTCTGTCTCTGTCTCTGTCTCTGTCTCTGTCTCTGTCTCTGTCTCTGTCTCTGTCTCTGTCTCTGTCTCTGTCTCTGTCTCTGTCTCTGTCTCTATCTCTGTCTCTCTCTCTGTCTCTGTCTCTGTCTCTGTCTCTGTCTCTGTCTCTGTCTCTATCTCTGTCTCTCTCTCTGTCTCTGTCTCTGTCTGTCTCTCTCTGTCTCTCTCTCTCTCTCTCTCTCTCTCTCTCTCTCTCTCTCTCTCTCTCTCTCTCTCTCTCTCTCTCTCTCTCTCTCTCTCTCTCTCTCTCTCTCTCTGTCTCTCTCTCTCTCTCTCTCTCTCTCTCTCTCTCTCTCTCTCTCTCTCTCTCTCTCTCTCTCTCTCTCTCTCTCTCTCTCTCTCTCTCTCTCTCTCTCTCTCTCTCTCTCTCTCTCTCTCTCTCTCTCTCTCTCTCTCTCTCTCTCTCTCTCTCTCTCGCCTACAGCCTTCCTCGACGGCCCCTTTAATATTACATGAGCTCAGTAATAGCTTTAGCAGGATGTATAGAGAATGTGATGTGTGTGTTTGTGTGTGTGTGTGTGTATGTGTGTGTGTGTGTGTGTGTGTGTGTGTGTGTGTGTGTGTGTGTGTGTGTATGTGTGTGTGTGGGAGGGGGTGCCATATGTTACAGAGCGGAGAAGGAATTGGCTCCATCTCAAACAGAGAAAGCAATAGAACAGAGCCCAAAATAAAGAATCATAATAATCATCCTCTCTCTCTCCCTCTCTCCTCGTCGGCTGCAACAGTAGAATTAAACACCTGTGGTTTGAGCAATGAGCTCTACAACTGTCCCCCCTCTCTCTCTCTCCCTCTCAACCTCTGCCCTTTTCCTCTTTCCACATATCCCTCTCTTCCCTTTTCAGTCTTCGCTCTCTCCCTCTCTTCCCTTTTCAGTCTTCCCTCTCTCCCTCTCTTCCCTTTTCAGTCTTCCCTCTCTCCCTCTCTTCCCTTTTCAGTCTTCCCTCTCTCCCTCTCTTCCCTTTTCAGTCTTCCCTCTCTCCCTCTCTTCCCTTTTCAGTCTTCCCTCTCTCCCTCTCTTCCCTTTTCAGTCTTCCCTCTCTCCCTCTCTTCCCTTTTCAGTCTTCCCTCTCTCCCTCTCTTCCCATTTCAGTCTTCGCTCTCTCCCTATCTTCCCTTTTCAGTCTTCCCTCTCTCCCTCTCTTCTTCTTAACCTCTCTCCCTTTAGTCCTATTTTCTCTATTTCCTCCCCTTCTCTCTCTCTCCTCTCTCTCTCTCCCCCCTGTCGTCTCTTCTCTTCCAGCCTGAGGCTAATCTATTCTACAGACAAAGAGAAGGAGAGAGATGCTGACATCTAATAAAGACTCAAGAGGAGAGAGAGGGGAGGGGCGGGGAGGGGAGATGAGGGGAGGGGAGATGAGGGGAGGGGAGGGGAGATGAGGGGAGGGGAGGGTGATACTGAGAGGGACTGCGGCTGGAGTATATTACGCCTGATACTGGTTGATTCTGCCTGATTGTTGCTGATGCTGGAGGCTATCTAGTTTTTATTTTTCTTATTGGAGAGGAGAGGAGAGGAGAGGAGAGGAGAGGAGAGGAGAGGAGAGGAGAGGAGAGGAGAGGAGAGGAGAGGAGAGGAGAGGAGAGGAGAGGAGAGGAGAGGAGAGGAGAGGAGAGGAGAGGAGAGGAGAGGAGAGGAGAGGAGAGGAGAGGAGAGGCAGATGCTGGTAATGATGTGCTGACAGTCCACCCAAGAGAGCGGGGAGGGGGGACTTGATGATACAGTAAGGAGGGTGGTCAGTGGTAGTGAGATGGAGGCTGGGTGATACAGTAAGGAGGGTGGTCAGTGGTAGTGAGATGGAGGCTGGGTGATACAGTAAGGAGGGTGGTCAGTGGTAGTGAGATGGAGGCTGGGTGATACAGTAAGGAGGGTGGTCAGTGGTAGTGAGATGGAGGCTGGGTGATACAGTAAGGAGGGTGGTCAGTGGTAGTGAGATAGGGGTAGTCTAATAGGGAAGGGGGGTGGGGTAGGAGGGTAGAAGCCTCTGCTCTCTGTAGCGTTACTAAGAGAACAGATTGATGACACTACTCTCAGAGGGCCGAAGGAAAGACTGGAGATCTCTACTTCCTCCATCTCTCTTTTATCTTCCTCTCTTTCTCTTTCATTATGTCTCTCATCTCACTCTCTCTCTCTCTCTCTCTGTCTATCTCTCTCTCTCTCTCTCTCTCTCTCTCTCTCTCTCTCTCTCTGTAGTAGGTCAGAGTGAAGTCTGATCTCTCTCTCTCTCATACACACACACACACGCACACACACGCACACACACACACACACACACACACACACACACACACACACACACACACACACACACACACACACACAGAGAGAGCGAGAGAGATACTCTATGACCAGAATACTCTTAAAAGTAATCCGTATATGTGTGACCAGTCTTTGAAAGGTACAGTCAGAACTCCTGTAAGATATTCAGTGTGTATGTGTAAACCCAGAGATCAGTCTGACTGAGAGTTTATCCTGGTTATTTACCTTTAAGATTGTTGCTCTCTCATAACACAACCCTCAAGGACATGGAGACACAACCCTGTCTCATGAGCTATGAAAACAAGGAGACAGTGGGGGGTGGAAGGGATATGTATTACTGGGAGGGTGGGTGGGTTAGAGGTAGTGTGTATACTTGAATACATATTACAGATTACAGTGACTGGTATTGTTTAGTCATGAGGCCAGATACTCTGTTGTTCGGTGTTGTATAGTCTCTCACTGGTGTATGACTGACTATACAGTAATTGTTCATGGTCATGTATATACCCTTACATTCCCCTTGGCTGCATGTGTCCAGGGCTTTCCTCAGTGTTCTATTCTGTGGTACTAGACATCACAGCATCGCAGCCGAAGGGCTTCTGGAGAGAAATGGTTAAAAAAATCCCAGTGCAATGAAGAACAGACTGTGTGACTTTCAGTACTTTTCCACACCTTTTTTTGGTGGAGCTGTCCAAGCAAGCGCAGGTGAGTGCGTATCAAAAATATGACTGGTTTGTGTGTGTGTGTGTGTGTGTGTGTGTGTGTGTGTGTGTGTGTGTGTGTGTATGTGTGTCTGCGTATGTGTGTGTGAGTGTACAGACCTAGACCAACCAGGCTTAACCTGACCCAGACCAACCAGCCTTACCCAGACCCTGCCTCAACCAGCCTTAACCAGCCGTACCCAAATCCAGTCTCAACCAGCCTTAACCAGCCGTACCCAAATCCAGCATCAAGCAGCCTTAACCAGCCGTACACAGACCCAGCCTTAACCAGCCGTACCCAGACCCTGCCTCAAGCAGCATTAACCAGCCGTACACAGACCCAGCCTCAACCAGCCTTAACCAGCCGTACCCAGACCCATCCTCAACCAGTCTTAACCAGCCGTACCCAGACCCATCCTCAACCACTCTTAACCAGTCGTACCCAGACCCATCCTCAACCAGTCTTAACCAGCCATACCCAGACCCTGCCTTAACCAGCCTTAACCAGCCGCACCCAGAACCTGCCCTGCTCAGCCCCAGTCCATTCACAATCCATTTACAGGTCAGTCCATCTCTCCCCAGAACACCAGAACTTGCCTAATGTCTCTAAAGACGCCTCCAAAAGTGTTCTGTTATCAGAAGTTGTCCCTAACAACTAGTACAGGGACAGATACAGTATGGGTTTGTTCCAAATGGCACCCTATTCCCTATGGGCCTTGATCAAAAGTATTGCACTATTTTTTAAATTGTTTTATTTATTTAATCTTTATTTAACCAGGTAAGCCAGTTGAGAACAAGTTCTCATTTACAACTGCGACCTGGCCAAGATAAAGCAAAGCAGTGCGATAAAAACAACAACACAGAGTTACATATGGGGTAAACAAAACATAAAGTAAAAAAAAAAACAGAACATATATATACAGTGTGTGCGAATGTAGTAAGTTATGTAGGTAAGGCAATTAACAGGCCATAGTGCAAAATAATATTAACACTGGAATGATAGATGTGCAAAAGATGATGTGCAAATAGAGATACTGGGGTGCAAATTAGCAATATAAATAACAATATGGGGATGAGGTAGTTGGGTGGGCTAATTTCAAAATGGCTGTGTACAGGTGCAGTGATCGGTAAGCTGCTCTGACAACTGACGCTTAAAGTTAGTGAAGGAGATAAGAGTCTCCAGCTTCAGAGATTTTTGCAGTTCGTTCCAGTCATTGGCAGCAGAGAACTGGAAGGATTGGCGGCCAAAGGAGGTGTTGGCTTTGGGGATGACCAGTGAGATATACCTGCTGGAGCGCAGACTACGGGTGGGTGTTGCTATGGTGACCAGTGAGCTAAGATAAGACAGGGATTTGCCTAGCAGTGATTTATAGATGACCTGGAGCCAGTGAGTTTGGCGACAAATATGTAGTGAGGGCCAGCCAACAAGAGCATACAGGTCACACTGGTGGGTAGTATATGGGGTTTTTGGTGATAAAACGGATGGCACTGTGATAGACTACATTCAATTTGCTGAGTAGAGTGTTGGAGGCTATTTTGTAAATGACATCGCTGAAGTCAAGGATCGGTAGGATAGTCAGTTTTACGAGGGCATGTTTTGCAGCATGAGTGAAGGAGGCTTTGTTTTGCGAAATAGGAAGCAGATTCTAGATCTAACTTTTGATTGGAGATGCTTAATGTGAGTCTGGAAGGAGAGTTTACAGTCTAACCAGACACCTAGGTATTTGTAGTTGTCCACATACTCTAGGTCAGACCCGCCGAGAGTAGTGATTCTAGTCGGGTGGGCGGGTGCAAACAGCGTTCGGTTGAAGAGCATGCATTTAGTTTTACTAGTGTTTAAGAGCAGTTGGAGGCTACGGAAGGAGTGTTGTATGGCGTTGAAGCTCGTTTGGAGGTTTGTTAACACAGTGTCCAATGAAGGGCCAGATGTATACAAAATGGTGTCGTCCGCATAGAGGTGGATCCGAGCGTCACCAGCAGCAAGAGCGACATAATTGATATACACAGAGAATAGAGTCAGCCCGAGAATTGAACCCTGTGGCACCCCAATAGAGACGGCCAGAGGTCCAGACAACAGGCCCTCCGATTTGACACATTGAACTCTATCTGAGAAGTAGTTGGTGAACCAATGCTATTTAGTCTGCCAATAAGAATGCGGTGGTTGACAGAGTCGAAAGCCTTGGCCAGGTCGATGAAGACGGCTGCGCAGTACTGTCTTTTATTGATCGCGGTTATAATATCGTTTAGGACCTTGAGCGTGGCTGAGGTGCACCCATGACCAGCTCGGAAACCGGATTGCATAGCGGAGAAGGTACGGTGGGATTCAAAATGGTTGGTGATCTGTTTGTTAACTTGGCTTTCAAATACTTTCGAAAGGCAGGGCAGGATCTAAAGTGTCACCCCCTTTGAAGAGGGGGAGGACTGCGGCAGCTTTCCAATCTCTGGGGATCTCAGACGTTACGAAAGAGAGGTTGAACAGGCTAGTAATAGGGGTTGCGACAATTATGGCGGCTAATTTTAGAAAGAAAGGGTCCAGATTCTGTAGCCCAGCTGATTTGTAGTGGGCCAGATTTTTCAGCTCTTTCAGAACATCAGCTGTCTGAATTTGTGTGTGTGGGGGGGGGGTGCATAGGCAAGTTGCAGTGGAGGGTGCAGAGCTGGTGGCCGGGGTAATGGTAGCCAGGTGGAAAGCATGGCCAGCCGTAGCAAAATGCTTGTTGAAATTCTCGATTATTGTAGATTTATCGGTGGTGACAGTGTTTCCTAGCCTCAGTGCAGTGTAGTGAATAGTGAATAGGTTGCCATTCACTTGCAGTGGAGGGTGCAGAGCTGGTGGCCGGGGTAATGGTAGCCAGGTGGAAAGCATGGCCAGCCGTAGCAAAATGCTTGTTGAAATTCTCGATTATTGTAGATTTATCGGTGGTGACAGTGTTTCCTAGCCTCAGTGCAGTGTAGTGAATAGTGAATAGGTTGCCATTTGAGTTAGCAGCCTATATTATTCATTACCCTAGTGGTTAGGGTTGAGGATTCACCCTTACCATTCAACAGCATTCATCTCTCTCTCTCTCTCTCTCTCTCTCTCTCTCTCTCTCTCTCTCTCTCTCTCTCTCTCTCTCTCTCTCTCTCTCTCTCTCTCTCTCTCTCTCTCTCTCTCTCTCTCTCTCTCTCTCTCTCTCTCTCTCTCTCTCTCTCTCTCTCTCTCTCTCCTTCAATGGTTCATCTCTGTCTTTTACAGTCATACACTCTCCAGATGTATGATAGCTATATAAAACACTACATATACAAAAGTATGTGGACACCCATTCAAATGAGTGGATTGGGCTATTTCAGCCACACCTGTTGCTAACAGGTGAATAAAATCGAGCACACAGCCATTTAATCTCCATAGACAAACGTTGGCAGTAGAATGGCCTTACTGAAGAGCTCAGTGACTTTCAATGTGGCACTGTCATAGGATGCCACATTTCCAACAAGTCAGGTTATTACATTTCTGCCCTACTAGAGCTTTCCTGGTCAACTGTAAGTGCTGTTATTGTGAAATGGAAACGTCTAGGAGCAACAATGGCTCAACCGCGAAGTGGTAGGCCACACAAGCTCACCGAACGGGACCACAGAGTGCTGAAGCGCATAGCACGTAAAAATTGTCTGTTCTCGGTTGCAACACTCACTACTGAGTTCCAAACTGCCTCTGGAAGCAACATCAGCACAATAACTGTTTGTCGGGAGCTTCATGAAATGGGTTTCCATGGCCGAGCAGCCGCACACAAGCCTAAGATCACCACGCGCAATGCCAAGAGTCGACTGGAGTGGTGTAAAGCTCGCCGCCATTGTACTCTGGAGCAGTGGAAACGCGTTCTCTGGAGTGATGAATTACGTTTCACCATCTGGCAGTCTGACGGACTAATCTGGGTTTGGCGGATGCCAGGAGAACGCTACCTGCCCGAATGCATAGTGCCAACTGTAAAGTTTGCTGGAGGAGGAATAATGGTCTGGGGCTGTTTTTCATGGTTCGGGCTAGGCCCCTTAGTTCCAGTGAAGGGAAATCTTAAAGCTACAGCATACAATGACATTCTAGACGATTCTGTGCTTCCAACTTTGTGGCAACAGTTTGGAGGAAGGCCCTTTCCTATTTCAGCATGACAATGCCCCCGTACACAAAGCGAGGTCCATACAGAAATGGTTTGTGGAGATCGGTGTGGAAGAACCTGACTGGCCTGCACAGAGCCCTGACCTCAACCCCATCGAACACCTTTGAGATGAATTGGAACACCGACTAAGAGCCAGGCCTAATCGCCCAACCTCAGTGCCCGACCTCACTAATGCTCTTGTGGCTGAATGGAAATAAGTCCCCGCAGCAATGTTCCAACTTCTAGTGGAAAGCCAGGCATTGATGGGCTTCCCGTTGACTTTTTTCAGTCTTTTTGGGCTATGTTGGGAGAGGATTGGCTAGCAGTAGTTAATGATAGTTTGACCGGTGGGTTACTACCTATAAGCTGCAGAAGGGCTGTCCTCACCCTACTGACCAAAAAGGGTGACCCTAGGGAGGTTAAGAACTGGAGGCCGGTGGCTTTATTGTGCACTGATTATAAGATCCTGTCAAAGGCTTTGTCCAACAGGCTGAGGGAGGTGATGGGGCAAATCATACGGACCAGTCCTACTGTGTTCCCGGCAGTTAGATAGTGGATAACATTTATCTGATTCGAGATTTTTTGGATGTCTCTAGGGCTATTGGGTTGGATGCTGGTCTAATTTCAATTGATCAGGAAAAGGCATTTGACCGAGTTGAACATCAATACTTATGGGACACTTTTGAGGCGTTTAGTTTCATGATGACATGATGACATTGAACGTGTATTGAAAGTTAACGGTGGCTTGAGTGCTCCTTTTAAAGTGTGTAAAGGTATTAGGCAGGGATGTTCTTTGTCGGGAATGTTATATGCCATTGCTATAGAGCCACTACTGAATAGCATTAGAAGTCGCATTGAAGGGGTGTGCCTTTCAGAGGATATTCCTCCTATTCGTCTCTCAGCCTATGCTGATGATGTAGTTATTTTAGTGAAAAATCAAGCGGAGGTGGATAGTTTGAGTCTAATGGTTGATCGATTTAGGGGAATATCCTCTGCAAAGGTAAATTGGGAAAAAAGTTGTGCTTTACAGATTGGAGAATGGTCTGGAGGGATCATGGCTTTGCCAGGGGGGCTGGAATGGTTTAATGGAGGTTTTAAGTATCTTGGAGTGTACCTAGGAGATGAGGGGACAATGGAAAAATAATTATTGGGGTGGTTGAAATGGTGGAAGGGAGGATGAGGAGATGGCGTTGGTTGTTATCTCGAATGTCATACAGGGGGCGCACTATTATAGTTAACAATGTGATTGCCTCTGCAATGTGGCATCGGTTGTCAGTTTTAGAGACACCATCTGGCCTTCTGGCTAAGATACAGGCGATTATTGTAGATTTATTTTGGGATAACTATCATTGGGTTCCACAAAGTATTTTGTATTTGTCAAAAGAGGAGGGGGGACAAGGTCTTGTACATCTTGCTAGTAGGGCTGCTGCTTTCCGGTTTCAGTTTATTAAAAGGTTGCTTTATGGACCGGAAAATGTGGTTTGGAGAGGGGTGGCAGATCTTGTATTACAGCAGGTTGGGAGATTAGGTTTAAAGAAGGCTTTATTTTTGGTTGATAGTAGCCAGATTTCTAGGGAGGGAGTACCTCCGTTTTACAAAGGCCTTCTTAGGGTGTGGAGCATAATGAAGGTGTCCAGATGCACTTCAGCAGAGTCAGTGCATTGGCTGTTGGAGGAACCTCTGGTGTACGGGGCAAGACTGGATTGTACAACACTGCAGCTGTTCCACATTTCTCCAAGATTCTGGTGAAGGGCAAAATCATCACCTTAAAACAGTTAATGGCCATGGCTGGGCCCGCCTTAATGGATGGAAGACAGGTGGCTAAACATTTGGGGGTGAGGTCGGAAAGGATTGTCGGACAACTGCTGGGAAGCTGCAGGAAGGCTCTGTCAGCAGAAGAGTGGGGTATGCTTAATAGTCACAAGGAGAAGGTACAAGATGAAAACGTCTCATTTCCAAGACTAGGGATTACACCCAATATCCCAGAGTCAGAAAGAAAGGTGTTACTACTGGATTTGAGAGGGTTGGAATAGGTGGGTTTGGATGAGGTGAATGGGAAATACTTATATAGGGGGGGTGTCAAGGTGTTGAATAAAGATACATTGAAAAATAGAAAAGACAGTCCATGGAGGGTAAAATTGGGCATTGATGACAAGGTAAAGCCAGCATGGAGAGCACTGTACAAGCCTCCGTTACAAAAGGGTACTGGTGATATGCAATGGAGGGTTTTGCATGGCATCATTGCAGTTAATGCTTTTGTATCTGTTATTAACTCAGATGTTGGAGATGGATGTCCTTTTTGTAATATAAGAGAAACAATGTTTCACTGTTTTATGGAGTGTGAGAGGATAAAACCTCTCTTGGAAATGCTGGAGTCTTTGTTTAAAGCTGTAGGGGAGATTTTCAATAACACTGTTTTTATTTTGCGGTTTCAATATAGTAAGCAACAGAAAATAAAATGTAAACTGTTAAATTTTGGGACAAGCTAAGATGTCAATTTTTCTGAGTAGGAAACATAAGATAGAAACGGGATATGGGCAGGATGTAAGATGCGTTTTTAAAGGATTAGTGAAAGCGAGAATAAAAGTGGATTTTGAGTTCTTCTCGGCTGTAAAAGATCTCCCATTGTTTGAGGAGAAGTGGGCTTACGAAGGAACGGTTTGTTTTGTGGAGGAGGGGAAACAATTTTTTGTTGATGAAATGAGTTGAATGTATATATATGCTTTTTAGTATTTGTATTTAATTTATTTTTGTTACATTTTTTATTTAGAAATGACATTTGTTGTTTCATTTCTGAAAAGGCGGTGTGCCATTATTTGTGTTAACACTTGAGTATAAAATAAAGGTTTTATAAAAACTCTAACTCTCTCTCTCTCTCTCTCTCTCTCTCTCTCTCTCTCTCTCTCTCTCTCTCTCTCCCTCTCCCCCTCTCCCCCTCTCCCTTTCCTCTCTCTCACTCTCTCCCTCCTGTCAATGACATGTGAAGCCACACACATAGTGTCAGGCAGGACAGGGACACTCACTATTCTGACATCTCCCATCTACCACTAGGCTGTCGTTTGTCAAACCTCCTCTCACTATCACACCATTCTCTCTCTCTTCCTCTCCACGGGAGCGGAGCGGACTGATGGAGGAGACTGATAGGTGCCTGCACACACACACACACACACACACACACACACACACACACACACACACACACACACACACACACACACACACACACTTACACACAAAGACACACACACACACACACACTGAACAGTCTGACAGTCCATCAATCAGCCACTGATCATTCTGATCAAATAGAGGACAGATCAATAAGTCATGATCCACAGAGACAAACTGCCCTGCCCTGCTCTGCATGTGGAGGTAAAGGATAGACAGATCATCCATCTCTCCATCCATCTCTCCATCCATCTCTCCATCCATCTCTCCATCCATCTTCCCTCTATCCATCCATTTCTCCGCTGACTTGGTCTGTTTATCAGTTTATCCGTTTATTTCTTCGCTCCCTCTCTGCTGCCTCTCAGAGATCTCTTCTCTTCTCCAGGAGGATATACTTATCCTCCCATCACTGCTGAATAATGGAATATGAAATAATGAAAGGGGTTTGTGTGTGTGTGTGTGTGTGTGTGTGTGTGAGAATATGTTTGTGTGAATATGTTTGTGTGTGTGTGTGTGTGCATGTGCGTGTGTGAATGTGTGTGCGTTTGTGTGTGTTTTAAAGGGAAGTGAGTAATGGTGTATGGCTTGTGTGAGCAATGAGAGGTCCTTTCTGTTGTGTGATTTATCCTGGCCTGTTCAGAAAGCTAACATATGTATCTGGTCATCAGAGCCAATACTCAGGGAGGCAGGCAGGGCTGGAGGAGAGATATGGACCAGCTCAGCTCTCCTCTACTGAAGGACAGAGCCAGCTTTCTCTCTGCATCACTTCACTAGCAAACACACACACACACATGCTTTCTCTCTACATCACTATCAACCAGAGGTCATTCCAAGGTCAGGTCAATACAGTATTTAAAAAGCATTTAGCTGCCGTTTGCTTTTATCCTCCTGTTAATCTGTTTTTCTTTTTGTCCCTGTTTTGGGATTATACCTGTAGTTTGTGTTGTCTATTGAGAGAGTCATTTTGTATTAGGGGTCTGGTTTGGTGCACACACACACACACACACACACACACACACACACACACACACACACACAGTAGATTCTATCAATGTAATTGTCTGCATAATTTACAATCCCCCATATATATTTTTGTAAATACATATATGTACGTACATAGGTTTTGTTTTGTTGCTTATGTGCTATTGCTCTGTCTGCCTGCTACGTGTTGCTTGTCCTATGTTGCTCTGTCTGCCTGCTACGTGTTGCTTGTCCTATGTTGCTCTGTCTGCCTGCTACGTGTTGCTTGTCCTATGTTGCTCTGTCTGCCTGCTACGTGTTGCTTGTCCTATGTTGCTCTGTCTGCCTGCTATGTGTTGCTTGTCCTATGTTGCTCTGTCTGCCTGCTACGTGTTGCTTGTCCTATGTTGCTCTGTCTGCCTGCTACGTGTTGCGTGTCCTATGTTGCTCTACATGTTGCTGCACATTGTTTGTCTCTATTGTTATTGTTTTTAATAACCTGCCCAGGGACTGCAATTGAAAATTTGCCGGCTGGCTAAAACAGGCACTTTTACTGAAATGTTGATTAATGTGTGCTGTCCCTGTAAAAATAAAAATAATCTCAAAAATATATATATATATACAGTGGGGAGAACAAGTATTTGATACACTGCAGATTTTGCAGGTTTTCCTACTTACAAAGCATGTAGAGGTCTGTAATTTTTATCATAGGTACACTTCAACTGTAAAACAAAAATCCAGAAAATCACATTGTATGATTTTTAAGTAATTAATTTGCATTTTATTGCATGACATAAGTATTTGATCACCTACCAACCAGTAAGAATTCCGGCTCTCACAGACCTGTTAGTTTTTCTTTAAGAAGCCCTCCTGTTCTCCACTCATTACCTGTATTAACTGCACCTGTTTGAACTCGTTACCTGTATAAAAGACACCTGTCCACACACTCAATCAAAAAGACTCCAACCTCTCCACAATGGCCAAGACCAGAGAGCTGTGTAAGGACATCAGGGATAAAATTGTAGACCTGCACAAGGCTGGGATGGGCTACAGGACAATAGGCAAGCAGCTTGGTGAGAAGGCAACAACTGTTGGCGCAATTATTAGAAAATGGAAGAAGTTCAAGATGACGGTCAATCACCCTCGGTCTGGGGCTCCATGCAAGATCTCACCTCGTGGGGCATCAATGATCATGAGGAAGGTGAGGGATCAGCCAAGAACTACACGGCAGGACCTGGTCAATGGCCTGAAGAGAGCTGGGACCACAGTCTCAAAGAAAACCATTAGTAACACACTACGCCGTCATGGATTAAAATCCTGCAGCGCACGCAAGGTTCCCCTGCTCAAGCCAGCGCATGTCCAGGCCCGTCTGAAGTTTGCCAATGACCATCTGGATGATCCAGAGGAGGAATGGGAGAAGGTCATGTGGTCTGATGAGACAAAGATAGAGCTTTTTGATCTAAACTCCACTCGCCGTGTTTGGAGGAAGAAGAAGGATGAGTACAACCCCAAGAACACCATCCCAACCGTGAAGCATGGAGGTGGAAACATCATTCTTTGGGGATGCTTTTCTGCAAAGGGGACAGGACGACTGCACCGTATTGAGGGGAGGATGGATGGGGCCATGTATCGCGAGATCTTGGCCAACAACCTCCTTCCCTCAGTAAGAGCATTGAAGATGGGTCGTGGCTGGGTCTTCCAGCATGACAACGACCCGAAACACACAGCCAGGGCAACTAAGGAGTGGTTCCGTAAGAAGCATCTCAAGGTCCTGGAGTGGCCTAACCAGTCTCCAGACCTGAACCCAATAGAACATCTTTGGAGGGAGCTGAAAGTCTGTATTTCCCAGTGACAGCCCCGAAACCTGAAGGATCTGGAGAAGGTCTGTATGGAGGAGTGGGCCAAAATCCCTGCTGCAGTGTGTGCAAACCTGGTCAAGACCTACAAGAAACGTATGATCTCTGTAATTGCAAACAAAGGTTTCTGTACCAAATATTAAATTCTGCTTTTCTGATGTATCAAATACTCATGTCATGCAATAAAATGCAAATTATTTACTTAAAAATCATACAATGTGATTTTCTGGATTTTGGTTTTAGATTCCGTCTCTCACAGTTGAAGTGTACCTGTGATAAAAATTACAGACCTCTACATGCTTTGTAAGTAGGAAAACCTGCAAAATCGGCAGGGTATGAAATACTTGTTCTCCCCACTGTACATATATACAGTGAGGGAAAAAAGTATTTGATCCCCTGCTGATTTTGTACGTTTGCCCACTGACAAAGAAATGATCAGTCTATAATTTTTATGGTAGGTTTATTTGAACAGTGAGAGACAGAATAACAACAAAAGAATCCAGAAAAATGCATGTCAAAAATTTTATAAATTGATTTGCATTTTAACGAGGGAAATAAGTATTTGACCCCCTCTCAATCAGAAAGATTTCTGGCTCCCAGGTGTCTTTTATACAGGTAACGAGCTGAGATTAGGAGCACACTCTTAAAGGGAGTGCTCCTAATCTTAGTTTGTTACCTGTATAAAAGACACCTGTCCACAGAAGCAATCAATCAGATTCAAAAACTCTCCACCAAGACCAAACTCTCTTGGCCAAGACCAAAGAGCTCTCCAAGAATGTCAGGGACAAGATTGTAGACCTACACAAGGCTGGAATGGGCTACAAGACCATCGCCAATCAGCTTGGTGAGAAGGTGACAACAGTTGGTGTGATTATTTGCAAATGGAAGAAACACGAAAGAACTGTCAATCTCCCTCGGCCTGGGGCTCCATGCAAGATCTCACCTCGTGGAGTTGCAATGATCATGAGAACGGTGAGGAATCAGCCCAGAACTACACGGGAGGATGTTGTCAATGATCTCAAGGCAGCTGGGACCATAGTCACCAAGAAAACAATTGGTAACACACTACGCCGTGAAGGACTGAAATCCTGCAGCGCCCGCAAGGTCCCCCTGCTCAAGAAAGCACATATACAGGGCCGTCTGAAGTTTGCCAATGAACATCTGAATGATTCAGAGGAGAACTGGGTGAAAGTGTTGTGGTCAGAGGAGACCAAAATTGAGCTCTTAATCTTATAGAAAATCTGTGGAGGGAGCTGAAGGTTCGAGTTGCCAAACGTCAGCCTCGAAACCTTAATGACTTGGAGAAGATCTGCAAAGAGCAGTGGGACAAAATCCCTCCTGAGATGTGTGCAAACCTGGTGGCCAACTACAAGAAACGTCTGACCTCTGTGATTGCCAACAAGGGTTTTGCCACCAAGTACTAAGTCATGTTTTGCAGAGGGGTCAAATACTTATTTCCCTCATTAAAATGCAAATCAACTTATAACATTTTTGACATGCGTTTTTCTGGATTTTTTTGTTGTTATTCTGTCTCTCACTGTTCAAATAAACCTACCATTAAAATTAAAGACTGATCATGTCTTTGTCATTGGGCAAACGTACAAAATCAGCAGGGGATCAAATACTTTTTTTCCCTCACTGTATATATACACACTACCAGTCAAAGGTTTGGACAAACCTACTCATTCAAGGCTTTTTCTTTATTTGTAAAAAAAAATTAAAAATTACATTGTAGAATAATGGTGAAGACATCAAAACTATGAAATAACACATATGGAATCATATAGTAACCAAAAAAGTGTTAAACAAATCAAAATATATTTTATATTTGAGATTCTTCAAATAGCAACCCTTTGCCTTGATGACAGCTTTGCACACTCTTGGCATTCTCTCAACCAGCTTCATGAGGTAGTCACCTGGAATGCATTTAAATTAACAGGTATGCCTTCTTAAAAGTTAATTTGTGGAATTTCTTTCCTTCTTAATGCATTTGAGCCAATCCTTTGTGTTGTGACAAGGTATACAAAAGATAGCCCTATTTGGTAAAATACCAAGTCCATATTATGGCAAGAACAGCTCAAATAAGCAAAGAGAAACAAAGAAACGACAGTCCATCATTACTTTAAGACATGAAGGTCTATCAAGACGGAACATTTCAAGAACTTTGAAGTTTCTTCAAGTGCAGTCGCAAAAACCATCAAGCGCTATGATGAAATTGGCTCTCATGAGGACCGCCACAGGAATGGAAGACCCAGAGTTACCTCTGCTGCAGAGATTAAGTTAATTAGAGTTACCAGCCTCAGAAATTGCAGCCCAAATAAATGCTTCACAGAGTTCAAGTCACAGACACTCTCAACATCAACTGTTCAGAGGGGACTGTGTGAATCAGTCCTTCATGGTCTAATTGCTGCAAAGAAACCATTACTAAAGGACACTAATAAGAAAAAGAGACCTGCTTGGGCCAAGAAACACAAGCAATGGAAATGTGTCCTTTGGTCTGGATTCCAAATTGGAGATTTTTGTTTTCAACCGCCGTGTCTTTGTGAGACGCGTTGTGGGTGAACGGATGATCTCCGCATGTGTAGTTCCCACTGTAAAGCATGGAGGAGGATGTGTTATGGTGTGGGGGTGCTTTGCTGGTAACACTGTCTGTGATTCATTTAGAATTCAAGGCACACTTAACCAGCATGGCTACCACAGCATTCTGTAGTGATACCCCATCCCATCTGGTTTGTGCTTAGTGGGACTGTCATTTGTTTTTCAACAGGACAATGACCCAACACACCTCCAGGCTGTGTAAGGGCTATTTTACCAAGAAGGAGAGTGATGAAGTGCTGCATCAGATGACCTGGCCTCCACAATCCACCGACCTCATCCAAATTGAGATGGTCGGATGGCAGAGTGAAGGAAAAGCAGCCAACTAGTGCTCAGCATATGTGGGAACTCCTTCAAGACAGTTGGAAAAGCATTCCAGGTGAAGCTGGTTGAGAGAATGCCAAGAGTGTGCAAAGCTGTCATCAAGGCAAAGGGTGGCTATTTGAACAATCTCAAATATCAAATATATTTTGATTAGTTTAACACTTTTTTGGTTACTACATGATTCCATATGTTATTTCATAGTTTTGATGTCTTCACTATTATTCTACAATGTAAAAAATTGTAAAATAAAGAAAAAGCCTTGAATGAGTAGGTGTGTCCAAACTTTTGATTGGTAGTGTATATATATATATATATATATATATATATATATATATATATATATTTGTGTGTATACATACATACATACATACATACATACATACATACATACATGTACACATATACTGTATATATACATACACATACATAAACATATTAAAAATATATATTAAATATAAATACCCCTCTCCTAATTGGAGAAAACTAATGGACAACAACACTTAGGCTTCTACTTCCAGCTTATACATACTATATACATTTTTACGGACACAATGTATTTTACAATACTTATCTTTGTTTTTTAATACCATCCTTCAGCTACCATCAACCCTCCCATCTATCTCTGAAGCCCATCCAGTTTCATTTCTATTTTGCCATATCTTTTGAATTGTGCTGTTTCACAAAAGTTCTGAACCTATATACATTTTACGGACACAGTATATTTTACATTAGTTATCTTGTTGTTTTTAATCCCACCCTACAGCTCCACTCAAGCCTTTCCATCTATCTCTTAACACCCTCAATTTTGTATTTATATTTGTCATATCTTTTTCAACTGTGCTGTGATGTTTCACAAAAGTTCTGAACCTTTTTATTCTCATAGTTTCTACAGATGGTCAATTAAAGATAAAGTATTATTATATTATTGATCGATTGACTATGACTTTTCAAATCACCCAGCAGTGCTATCTGCAGAGTTAGCTCCAGGTAACCATTCATGGACTTGGAACCAAAAATAAGCTACATATAGACAGTAACAAAACAAATCATTACGTTTGCTGACGACACGACGGTGATAGGCCTGATCACCGACGACGATGAGACAGCCTATAGGGAGGAGGTCAGTGACCTAGCAGTGTGGTGCCAGGACAAGAAATTCTCCTTCAACGTCAGTAAGACAAAGGATTTGATCGCGGACTACAGGAAACATAGGGCCGAGCACGCCCCCATCTACATCGACGGGGCTGTAGTGGAGTGGGTCGAGAGCTTCGATTTCCTTGGTGTCCACATCACTAAGGAATTAACATGGTCCACACACACCAACACAGTCACGAAGAAGGCACGGCAACGCCTCTTCCCCCTCAGGAGGCTGAAAAGATTTGGCATGGGCCCTCAGATCCTCAAAAAGTTCTACAGCTGCACCATTGAGAGTAGGGGTGTAACGGTACACGAATTCGTACCGAAGCGTTCGGTACTGGGACCTAGGAATACATAATAACACAGAAAAAAAGGCCTATAGGCCACGCCCATGTTGTGTTGTAGGCAAAAGCTTCTTGAGTAAATCAGAGCTAAAAAACCACAACATTTCAGGCTATTCTGTTATAAAGACTAGAGCCTACGTGCACGTTGTAATCTAAATTAAAATCTTAATTGCCACATTTCAAACTGCCCTCCCTAAATCCTAACATCTCTGCATAGTATGACTGCTTCTGTGACAAGAGTTACAAAATCTAACTTAACAGTTGGTTCTGCTCTGTGGGCCGGCAGGCTGTCTAAAATGTGCAGGAGGATTTCCTCTGCCTTGATTCCAACACCACCTGACTGTATGCCCTTCCCTTATACAGAAATCACAACAACGCTTTGCGGGCTGTTTGGGATTAGCCTCTGTACCTGTCCCAATAGCTGCAATGGGGGCTATTTTGGGAGCTTGGCCCGCCCGCATACTAGAGAGTGGCATGGACGTGCACACCACACCCATAGGTAGGACTGACTATCCAAATCATTAATACGAGTCGATTGCCATAACAAAAAAATGATCGGTTACCTGCATATTCTCCATCATACATGTGTTCGTTATATGGTCCAAATGATCCTTAAGATACATCACATCGGAGGTCGCCATTTACAGTATATACCTCACATGTGACCGTGATAAGACTATGTAATTTGTATGCTTACAAAGTGCATTAAATTAATTATCTGACTCCATTAAGATGATTTGAATCCACCTCAATCAGTGTAGATGAAGTGGAGGAGACTGATTAAAGAAGGATTTTTAAGCCTTGAGACAATTGAGACATGGATTGTGAATGTGTGCCATTCAGAGAGTGAATGGGAAAGACATTGCCTTTGAACGGGGTATGGTAGTAGGTGTTCAATATAGTAATATGACATCTGTAACCCGCAACCGCAATCACAGTGCTCTCCATAGGGTGGTGTGGTCACCCAACGCATCACGGAGGGCACACTGCCTGCCCTCCAGGACATCTACAGCACCAGGTGTCACAGGAAGGCCAAGAAGATCATCAAGGACCTCAGCCACCCGAGCCAGGGCCTCTTCACCCCGTTACCATCTAGAAGGAGGAGACAGTACAGGTGCATCGAAGTTGGGACCGAGAGACTGATAAACAGCTTCTATCTCCAGGCCATCAGACTGTTAAACAGTCACTACTAGCCGGCCTCTGCCCAGTACCCTGCCCTGAATCTTAGTCACTGTTACTAGCCGGCTATCACCCGTTACTCTATTCTACTCTAATATATATATTTATATTCCGGACGCTGACATAGCACGTTCTGATATTTCGTAACTTTTCGGATTATGTGTGCATTGTTTTGAGTTGCTAGGCACTGTTGGAGCTAGAAACATAAGCATTTCGCTGCACCTGCGATAACATCTGCAAATCTGCGAACACAACCCATTAACTTTGATTTGATTTGTATGTAAATAATTTACATTTGACATACTAGTCATTAAGCAGATGCTCTTATCCAATATGACTTAGAGTAAGTGCAGCTAGATGTCCTTTGGGTGGTGGACCATTCTTGATACACACGGGAAACTGTTGAGTGTGAAAAACCCAGCAGCGTTGCAGTTCTTGACACAAACCGGTGCGCCTGGCACCTACTACCATACCTTGTTTAAAGACACTTAAATATTTTGTCTTTCCCATTCACCCTCTGAATGGCACACATATACAATCCATGTTTCAATTGTCTCAAGGCTTAAAAATCCTTCTTTAACCTGTCTCCTCCCCATCATCTACACGGATTGAAGTGGATTTAACATCAATAAGGGTTTCCTAGCTTTCACCTGGATTCACCTGGTCAGTCTATGTCCTGGAAAGAGCATGTTTTGTACACTCAGTGTATATCATTTTGGCCCCCAAAAATAAACATTTCCATACACATCTAAAAATCTATGAATAAAAAATCAGAGAACAGTAACATTTTACACACACATGAACGTACGCATAAGCAATAATTTCTGATGAAAAAACATAAATTTTAAAAATTGGTTGCTATAGCATTTTGGAAATAAACTCTTGATATATTCCCTCACATTCCCCTTGGCTGCATGTGTCCAGGGCTTTCCTCAGTGTTCTATTCTGTGGTACTAGACATCACAGCATCACAGCCGAAGGGCTTCTGGAGAGAAATTGTTAAATAAATCCCAGTGCAATGAAGAACAGACTGTGTGACTTTCATTACTTTTCCACCCCTTTTTTTTGGTGGAGCTGTCCAAGCGAGTGCGTGTCAAAAATATAACTGGTGTGTGTGTGTGTGTGTGTGTGTGTGTGTGTGTGAGTGTACATGCGTGTGGCTGTATGAAATACAGCTAGTGTGTGTGTACTCTCTGGGTCACACAGAGATGTTACAGGAGATGAATTCATTTTTTCTTCCCTCCGGCAGGCTTCTTCTATTTACAACACACAGCCACAGTTCACCTGACCCAGACCAACCAGCCTTAACCAGACCCAGACCAACCAGCCTTAACCTGACCCAGACCAACCAGCCTTAACCTGACCCAGACCAACCAGCCTTAACCAGACCCAGACCAACCAGCCTTAACCAGACCCAGACCAACCAGCCTTAACCTGACCCAGACCAACCAGCCTTAACCTGACCCAGACCAACCAGCCTTAACCAGACCCAGACCAACCAGCCTTAACCAGACCCAGACCAACCAGCCTTAACCAGACCCAGACCAACCAGCCTCAACCAGACCCAGACCAACCAGCCTTAACCAGACCCAGACCAACCAGCCTTAACCAGACCCAGACCAACCGGCCTTAACCTGACCCAGACCAACCAGCCTTAACCTGACACAGACCAACCAGGCTTACCCAGACCCAGACCAACCAGTCTCAACCTGACTCAGACCAATCAGCCTTATTCAGACCAAATCTTACCCAGCCTTATCCAGACCCAGTTTTACCCAACCTTATCCAGACCCAGTTTTACTCAGCTTCATCCAGACCCAGTTTTACTCAGCTTCATCCAGACCCAGCCTTATCCAGCCTTACCCAGACCCAGTTTTACCTAACCTTATCCAGACCCAGTTTTACCCAGCCTTATCCAGACCCAGTCTTACCTAGCCTTATCCAGACCCAGTCTTACCCAGCCTTATCCAGACCCAGTCTTACCCAACCTTATCCAGACCCAGCCTAACCCAGCCTTATCTAGACCCAGTCTTACCCAGCCTTATCCAGACCCAGCCTTATCCTGCCATGCCCTGCTGAGCCCCAGTCCAACCCCAGTCCAGTCACTGCCCCAGTCACAGGTCAGTTCATCTCTCCCCAGAACACCAAAAGTTTCCTAATGATGTCACTAAAGACTCCATGCCCTCCAAAAGTGATTTCTGTTCCTTTTTGAAATGGTAATAGTTGTCCCTTACAACTACTACAGGGTGTGTGTGTCCCAAATTGCACCCTATTATCTATGGGCCTTGGTCAAAAGTAGTCCACTATAGTGAATAGGATGCCATTTGAGTAGCAGATTATGTTATTCATCTCCCCTAGTGGTTAGGTTTAGGTTGAGGATTCATCCTTACAATTGAACAGCAGTCATCTCTTTCACTGTTTAATCTCTGTCTCTTGTACAGTCATACACTCTCCAGCTTTATGACACCTATACAATATAGAAACTTTCTCTCTCATGCGCTCTCTCTCTCTCTCTCTCTCTCTCTCTCTCTCTCTCTCTCTCTCTCTCTCTCTCTCTCTCTCTCTCTTTCTCTCTCTCAACATGCTCCCTTCTCTCTCGCTCGCTCTCTCTCTCCTACACCTCTGTCCTAACCCCACCTCTCTCCCTCTCCTTCACCCCCTTCTATTTTACCCCCTTCTCATGCTCTCAGTGACGTGTGGAGCCACACATGTAGTGTTAGGCAGGACAGGGACACTCACTCACTATTCTGACATCTCCCATCTACCACTAGGCTGTCGTTTGTCAAACCTCCTCTCACTATCACACCATTCTCTCTCTCTTCCTCTCCACGGGAGCGGAGCGGACTGATGGAGGAGACTGATAGGTGCCTGCACATAAATACCCCCTGCCCTGCTCTGTATGTGGAGGTAAAGGATAGACAGATCATTCCTCTCTCCATCCCTCTTCCCTCTCTCTATCCCTCTGCTGGCCTGGTCTGTTTATCAGTTTATCTGTTAATTCCCTCGCTCCCTCTCTCCTGCCTCTCAGAGATGTCTTCTCTTCTCCAGGAGGAGACACTTATCTTCCCATCACTGCTGAGTAATGGAATATGAAGGAATGAGAGGGGGGTGTGAGTGTGTGTGTGTGTGTGTGTGCATGCATGCTTGTTTGTGTGTGTGCCTGCAGGAGAGCGTGCGTGCGTGTGAGTGTGTGTGTGCGTGTATGTATGTGTGTGTATGTGTGTGTGTGTGTGTGTTGAAGGGAAGTGAGTCATTGTGTATGGCTTGCTGTGAGCAATGAGAGGTCCTTTCTGTTGTGTGATTTATCCTGGCCTGTTCAGAAAGCTAACATATGTATCTGGTCATCAGAGCCAATACTCAGGGAAGCAGCCAGGGCTGGAGGAGAGATATGGACCAGCTCAGCTCTCCTCTACTGAAGGACAGAGCCAGCTTTCTCTCTGCATCACTTCACTAGCAAACATAGAGACAAAAACACACGCGCGAGCGCATACACAAATGCGCACACACACGCATTGAGGCATGCACACGCACACACACACACACACACACACACACACACACACACACACACACACACACACACACACACACACGGTCAGGTCAATACAGTGTAAACTGAGCTTCTAAAACTATTTTGCTGCCATTTGCTTTTATCCCTCTGTTGTTCTGTTTATCCCTGTAGTTTGTGTTGTCTATTGAGTGTCCATTTATATTAGGGGTCTGGTGTGGTGGATGGAGAGTTTACACTGCATGGTCTGGGTCTGCTGTGGTGGATGGATGGAGGGTTTACTGCATGGTCTGGGTCTGGTGTGGTGGATGGAGAGTTTACACTGCATGGTCTGGGTCTGGTGTGGTGGATGGAGGGTTTACTGCATGGTCTGGGTCTGGTGTGGTGGATGGATGGAGAGTTTACACTGCATGGTCTGGGTCAGACCCAGACCATGCAGTGTAAACTCTCCATCCACCACAGCAGACCCAGACCATGCAGACCGCTGGCTATGTCCCTTCCGTCTTCAAGAGAGCGAGAGTTGCACCCCTTCTCAAAAAACCAACACTCGATCCCACTGATGTCAACAACTACAGACCAGTATCCCTTCTTTCTTTTCTTTCCAAAACTATTGAGCGTGCCGTCTTTAGCCAACTCTCTTGCTATCTCTCTCAGAATGACCTTCTTGATCCAAACCAGTCAGGTTTCAGGACTGGTCATTCAACTGAGACTGGTCTTCTCTGTGTCACGGAGGCTCTCCGCACTGCTAAAGCTAACTCTCTCTCCTCTGCTCTTGTCCTTCTAGACCTATCTGCTGCCTTTGATACTGTGAACCATCAGATCCTCCTCTCCACCCTCTCCGAGCTGGGCATCTCCGGCGCGGCTCACTCCTGGATCGCGTCCTACCTGACCGGTCGCTCCTACCAAGTGGCGTGGCGAGAAGCTGTCTCCGCACCACGTGCTCTCACCACTGGTGTCCCCCAGGGCTCAGTTCTAGGCCCTCTCCTATTCTCCCTATACACCAAGTCACTTGGCTCTGTCATATCCTCACATGGCCTCTCCTATCATTGCTACGCTGACGATACACAACTAATCTTCTCCTTTCCCCCTTCTGATAACCAGGTGGCGAATCGCATCTCTGCATGTCTGGCAGACATATCAGTATGGATGACGGATCACCACCTCAAGCTGAACCTTGGCAAGACGGAGCTGCTCTTCCTCCCGGGGAAGGACTGCCCGTTCCATGATCTCGCCATCACGGTTGACAACTCCATTGTGTCCTCCTCCCAGAGTGCGAAGAGCCTTGGCGTGACCCTGGACAACACCCTGTCGTTCTCCGCTAACATCAAGGCGGTGACCCGATCCTGCAGGTTCATGCTCTACAACATTCGGAGAGTACGACCCTGCCTTACACAGGAAGCAGCACAGGTCCTAATCCAGGCACTTGTCATCTCCCGTCTGGATTACTGCAACTCGCTGTTGGCTGGGCTCCCTGCCTGTGCCATTAAACCCCTACAACTCATCCAGAATGCCGCAGCCCGTCTGGTGTTCAACCTTCCCAAGTTCTCTCACGTCACCCCGCTCCTCCGCACACTCCACTGGCTTCCAGTTGAAGCTCGCATCTGTTACAAGACCATGGTGCTTGCCTACGGAGCTGTGAGGGGATCGGCACCTCCGTACCTTCAGGCTCTGATCAGTCCCTACATCCAAACGAGGGCATTGCGTTCATCCACCTCTGGCCTGCTGGCTCCCCTTCCTCTGCGGAAGCATAGTTCCCGCTCAGCCCAGTCAAAACTGTTCGCTGCTCTGGCACCCCAATGGTGGAACAAGCTCCCTCACGACGCCAGGACAGCGGAGTCACTCACCACCTTCCGGAGACATTTGAAACCCCACCTCTTTAAGGAATACCTGGGATAGGATAAAGTGATCCTTCTACCCCCCCCCCCCTAAAAAAAATAATATATATATATATATTGTAAAGTGGTTATCCCACTGGCTATAGGGTGAATGCACCTATTTGTAAGTCGCTCTGGATAAGAGCGTCTGCTAAATGACGTAAATGTAATGTAAATGTAATGTAAATGTAATGTAAATGTCTGGTGTGGTGGATGGATGGAGGGTTTACTGCATGGTCTGGGTCTGGTGTGGAGGATGGAGAGTTTACACTGCATGGTCTGGGTCTGGTGTGGTGGATGGAGAGTTTGATAATAAATCCTCTAACTAATAATATTGCACAGAGTGGAGAGAGTCAAATCTCCTCCCAATATTAGCACAGCTATGGTGACTGGCACAGCCGTGTGTGTGTGTGTGTGTGTGTGTGTGTGTGTGTGTGTGTGTGTGTGTGTGTGTGTGTGTGTGTTGCATGCTGACTGTAGTGCTTAGCCTTCTCCCTAACGGGCCACTATGCTTGATGGCCATAAATACAAAGACTTTAATTAATGGTTTAGGAGGACACATTATGTGTGTGTGTGTTTGTGTGTGTGTGACATATTCAGACAAACACACGTTTGTGCAAGTGTTCATGCTTGCCAGCCTGCATGCCTCTATGTACATTTGCGTGCACATACGTGTGTGTTTGTGTTCTTTTTGCGTGTTTCCTTTTGCATGTTTGTGTTGCGTACATACAGTGGCTGGCTAGCGTAACAGGCTTCAGCTGTGTCTCTGTTGCTACCTACCTGACATCCATAGCCAGCGGGAGACTAGAAGATACGGGCAGACAGATCATCCATAAAAACATTCAAAACTACTTCATTCAGGTAGACTGGAGCCTTATAGAACTCACTACCTCTGTCAGGATGCAATCAGAATAACCTACAGGCGTGAAATAGAGCCAGCCATACAACGTCTGAATCAGGAACCAAATCTGTCTCTCAGAGTTGGAGTGGAGGGTGGATGGAGGGATGGAGGGATGGAGGGATGGAGGGATGGAGTGGAGGGATGGAGTGGAGGGTGGAGGGATGGAGGGATGGAGGGATGGAGGGATGGAGGGATGGAGGGATGGGAAAACGAGTGTACAGTGCTGCTGCCACAGTGACTGCACACAGAGAGCACAGTGTTATAACAGTATTATAGTACTGGAATGCATCCCAAATTGCACCCTATTCCCTATGTAGTGCACTACTTTTGACCAGGGCCATAGTGTTCTGGTCAAATGGAGTGTACTATATAGGAAATATGGTGCCATTTGGGATGTAGCTCTGGTGTTGATTTTCTCCCTGATGGGTTCAATGATTCCATGTTTTAGGAGAAGAACCTGCTCAAAATACTTGAAGAGGTGACACTCAAACTACCAAATTATTCACATTGTTTAAACTACCAAAGTATTCCAAACATTCAAACTACCAATTTATTCACTAAATATAAAAAAAAAAAGTATTTCAAACATGCAAACAACTAAAGTGTTCCAAACATTCAAACTACCAAAATATTCACAAAACATTCCAAACTACCAAGGAATTTACAACATTCAAACCACCAAAGTATTCCAAACATTCCAAGTACACTGGCTTTTTGTTAGAGCATGACACTGCTGGGGACACACATACAAAAAATGCATGCACTCACTGATAAACAGTGTCACTAAATGGCTTGTATTATATTATATATCAGAGCTCTAGTGTTTATTAACATTACTATCAGGGTCTTCTGCCTTTCAGTGTTGTCTGTCCTGTCTCTGTCTGTCCTGTCTGTCCTGTCTGTCCTGTCTCTGTCTGTCCTGTCTCTGTCTTTCCTGTCTGTCCTGTCTGTCTGTCCTGTCTCTGTCTGTCCTGTCTGTCCTATCTCTGTCTGTCCTGTCTCTGTCCTGTCTATCCTATCTCTGTCTCTGTCTGTCCTGTCTATCTGTCTGTCCTATCGCTGTCTGTCTCAGCTGTTCTCTTGCCTCTAACTAGCATCAGCATTATGTTAAAGAGATCACTGTTAATGTTCACCCCAAATCAACGTTTTTGTTCCGACCTCAGAAGTGGTCATGCTGGGTCTATATCGCTCTCCATCTGTTGTATAGAACACGCTGTAGGCTCGGAATGAGGAGAAATCTACAGGAGTCAACAGAAAACAGCACTGTGAGAGTACCACTACTACCCCTTTAAAGGGACCTTTCACTAAGAAATGAAAGTTTGTCTGGGTTTTCATGGCCACTGTCTAATTTCCTGGTTTTACTAGTTTCATTTTGTGCTCATCTTTTCCGTTAATTTGAAGTGGAGACATATGGCTGGATCTACACAACCGATGTAGTGGGATGTGGTTAGGATCTGACAATCTTTGATTTGAAAGTGTAATGTCCCTTTAAGCTCTACTAACAACAATGCCTCTCTACATTCATCCCTCACACTGAGGGTTTATGTTACAGCATTACCAAAATGAAATGACTCACTCTCTTTTGCATAAAATAGTCTTTTGGAATGAGACGCAGTATGAGGAGCTAGGGCCAAATCCTCCCACCTAGCTCTGCAGCTGTCTCTGCCAGTAGATTGATTAGCAGCTAGTGTAGTAAACACACCTGGGTTCAAATACTATTTGAAATATTTCATATACTTTGAGCTTTTGCTTTAGCCTACATGCCTGGAGTGTGTGCTCCAGGTGGGTGGGGTTTGTCCTTATGGCACTGTTCTATTACTTCCATTGCGACAGGCCAACTCAATCAAGCATAGCTAGAGCATTTGAAGTTTTCAAATGGTATTTGAACCCTGGTTTGGTAGTGACGCTAGTATCAGTATTCATTAGCCGCTAGCTAGCTGTTGACGCTAGGCTATCAGTATGCAGGCTGTGCCTCTGTAATGGCAGTATCGTAGCCCAGCAGCTTGTGGCCAGATGTCAAAGAAGGCAATATTTCCTATTTCTTATTCACACAGAATACAAACTGCAGGTATTAGTGGTTATTTATGATGAGGGGGAGGGTGGGAGAGGGAGGAAGGGAAGAGGGGGAGAGAGTGAGGGAGGAAAGTGAATTTGTGCTGTTGTGTGGTTCTGCAGAGGTGATGGATGTTGTTGAGTGTTCTAGCAGGCTGTTGGAATGGTTCTGGCTACAGCAGGATATTGCTAGTATATTATATTATAATACAGAATACTACACTTATGTTCTCTAAATACACTCTGTTGTTGTTTTCTATTTGACAGTAAATAATGTGAAGAACTGTTTCTCCATAAACTCCTTTAAACTTTAAACAAATGATTGGCCAAAAAATGCAGAAAAGTTGGATGAAACAAACAATGTGACTTCCTGATTATGGTATACCATTTCTTAAATTCAAACTGAATAAAGGTATGCAACTTTTTGAGTTGGACCAGTCACTTTGATTTGAATGGTTAACCTTGAGAACTGTCTGTAGTGATTGTCATTTAGGTGTGTAGATGAGTATTATCTCAGATAGCTTAGTGGGCGGCAGATAGCTTAGTGGGTAAGAGCGTTGTGCCAGTAACCGAAAGGTCGCTGGTTCTAATCCCCGAGCCGACTAGGTGAAAAATCTGTCGATGTGCCCTTAAGCAAGGCACTTAACCCTAATTGCTGATGTAAGTCGCTCTGGATAAGAGCGTCTGCTAAAAATGACAAAAAAAATAAAAAATAAATAAAACAAATGGCCAACAGTGGAACTGAGCCTGGTAGATGTGTTGATCTGAGGCATTCATAATCATTATAGTGTTTGATTATGTTTAACAAAGCATGAGCTGCAGTCATCAAGCTGTCTATTGTCGATAAATCAGTTTCTTCTGTCTGCATGCACATCCTCCAAACTTACTCTTGAAGAGCACACAGCACTATACTGTACGTGCTACACCATGCTTTATAGTGCTATCGATCCACTGTGTAATTTACGGTGTGTACTCAATGTGGTATGTACTGCCTACTGTAGCCTATCAGTTGTTGAATTATGTGTTGTTTAATCAAGCCCAGAAGGTTCCTTAGGTCTTATAGATGAAGTCAGCTAGAAGGTATTGACGGTTCCCATAAGCTCTGCTCCCTCTCCTCCCCCTCCCCCCTCCATTAGGGTGAGTCACAGCCAGCCGCTGGGCCATGATGGACAGACCATTACTCCTCCGTCCACTGGGCCTGCTAAGTGCAATGCATTTTTACAAGCTGGAAAAAAAGAATGGTAGAGGGGGATGAGGAGCCCCCTAACGCTCTCGCCCCCTAGCCCCCTAGCCTCCTAACCCCTAGTCTCCTAACCCTTTAACCCCTAGCCCCCTATCCTCCTAACCCCCTAACCCCCTATCCTCCTAACCCCCTAGCCTCCTAACCCCCTAACCCCCTAGCCTCCTAACCCTCTAACCCCTAGCCTCCTAACACCCTAACCCCCCCTATCCTCCTAACCCTCTAACCCCTAGCCTCCTAACCCCCCAAACCCCTAGCCTCCTAAAACCCTAACCCCCTAGCCTCCTAACCCCTTAGCCCCCTAGCCTCCTAACCCCTTAGCCCCCTAGCCTCCTAACCCTCTAACCCCTAGCCTCCTAACCCCCTAAACCCCTAGCCTCCTAACACCCCTAACCCCCTAGCCTCCTAACCCCCTAGCCCCCTAGCTCCCTAACCTCCTAACCCCCTAGCCTCCTAACACCCTAACCCCCTAGCCTCCAAACCCCAGAGCCCCCTAGCCTCCTAACCCTCTAACCCCTAGCCTCCTAACCCCCTAAACCCCTAGCCTCCTAACACCCTAACCCCCTAGCCTCCTAACCCCTTAGCCCCCTAGCCTCCTAACCCCTTAGCCCCCTATCCTCCTAACCCCCTAACCCCTAGCCTCCTAACCCCTTAGCCCCCTAGCCTCCTAACCCCCTTAGCCCCCTAGCCTCCTAACCCCTTAGCCCCCTAGCCTCCTAACCCTCTAACCCCTAGCCTCCTAACCCCCTAACTCTCTAACCCCTAGCCTCCTAGCCTCCTAACCCCCTAAACCCCTAGCTCCCTAACCTCCTAACCCCCTAGCCTCCAAACCCCCTAACCCCCTAGCTCCCTAACCCTGTAGTCCCCTAGCCTCCAAACCCCCTAACCCCCTAGCCTCCTAACCCCCTAGCCCCCTAGCCTCCTAACCCCCTAACCCCCTAGCCCCCTAGCCTCCTAACCCCCTAGCCCCTAGCCTCCTAACCCCCTAGCCTCCTAACCCCTAGCCCCTAGCTCCCTAACCTCCTAACCCCCTAGCCCCCTAGCCTCCTAACCCCTTAGCCCCCTAGCCTCCTAACCCCCTAGCCCCCTAGCCTCCTAACCCCCTAACCCCCTAGCCCCCTAGCCTCCTAACCCCCTAGCCCCTAACCCCCTAACCCCCTAACCCCCTAGCCTCCAAACACCCTAACCCCCTAGCTCCCTAACCCCCTAACCCCCTAGCCTCCTAACCCCCTAGCCCCTAGCTCCCTAACCTCCTAACCCCCTAGCTCCCTAACCCTGTAGCCCCCTAGCCTGCTAACCCCCTGTCTCCCTAACCCCTGACCCCCAGCTCCCTAACCCCGCAGCCCCCTAGCCTGCTAACCCCCTGTCTCCCTAACCCCCTAACCCCCTGTCTCCCTAACCCCCTAACCCCCTAGCTCCCTAACCTCCTATCAGCTTCCAGCCTCCGGCACCAAAACCGTGAGACAGGCTACGGTGGTCCCTGGATGTCAGGAAAGACCATTACTCAATCTGAAATTATTCTAGCAGGAAGGTGTACTGTTACTCTACTACTGTGTGTGTGTGTGTGTGTGTGTGTGTGTGTGTGTGTGTGTGTCTGTGTCTGTGTGAGCACGTGTTCACAAGTGTGTGTGTGTGTGTGTGTGTGTGTGTGTGTGTGTGTGTGTGTGTGTGTGTGTGTGTGTGTGTGTGTGTGTATGTGTGTGGGTGCGTTTGTGTACTTAATAGTGTTACACTTCAGTTTTATTGCTGTTAAAAATAATGGTAGTAAAACTATCACTGCTCATCGATCCCTTTTATACACTGAACAAAAATATAAACGCAACAAGTAACAATTTCAAAGATTTTACTGAATTACAGTTCATATAAGAAAATCCGTAAATTGAAATAAATTAATTAGGCCCTAATCTATGGAATTTTCATGACTGGGAATACAGATATGCATCTGTTGGTCACAGATACCTTTAAAAAAAAGTAGGGGCGTGGATCAGAAAACCAGTCAGTATCTGGTGTGACCATCATTTGCCTCATGCAGCGCGACACATCTCCTTCGGATAGAGTTGATCAGGTTGTTGATTGTGGCCTGTGGAATGTTGTCCCACTCCTTCTCAATGGCTGTGCAAAGTTGCTGGATATTGGCGGGAACTGGAACGCGCTGCCTTACACGTCGATCCAGAGCATCCCAAACATGCTCAATGGGTGACATGTCTGGTGAGTATGCAGGCCATGGACATTTTTTGCTTCCAGGAATTGTGTAGAGATCCATGCGACATGGGGCTGTGCATTATCATGCTGAAACATGAGGTGATGGCAGCGGATGAATGGCACGACAATGGGCCTCCGGATCTCGTCACAGTATCTCTGTGCATTGAAATTGGCATAAATAAAACGCAATTGTGTTCGTTGTCTGTAGCTTATGCCTACTCATACCATAACCCCACTGCCACCATTGGGCACTCTGTTCACAACATTGACATCAGCAAACCCCTCGCCCAAAGGACGCCATACATGCTGTCTGCCATCTGCCCCCCCCTCCCCCCCCCGGTACAGTTGAAACTGGGATTCATCCGTGAAGAGCACACTTCTCCAGCATGTCAGTGGCCATCGAAGGTGATCATTTGCCCACTGAAGTCGGTTATGACGCAGAACTGGAGTCAGGTCAAGACCCTGGTGAGGACGATGAGCACGCAGATGAGCTTCCGTGAGACGGTTTCTGATAGTTTGTGCAAAAATTATTTGGTTGTGCAAACCCGTAGTTTCATCAGCTGTCCAGGTGGCTGGTCTCAGATGATCTCGAAGGTGAAGAAGCTGGATGAGGATGTCCTTGCCTGGCGTGGTTACACGTGGTCTGCGGTTGTGAGGCCGGTTGGACATACTGCCAAATTCTCTAAAATGACGTTGGAGGCGGCTTATGGTAGAGAAATTAACATTCAATTATCTTGCAACAGCTCTGGTGGGCCAGTAACCAACAAGGTGGAAAAATCTGCCTTTCTGCCTTTGAGCAAGGCAGTTAACCCTAACAAAAACAGTTTCCCGGGTAGATTAAGGCAGCCCCCCACACCTCTCTGATTCAGAGAGGTGTGTCAATCTAAATAACATAATAAAAACATCTCCAACAAAATCCATCAGTTTACGCTAGAGATATCTGTTTTTTTGCATGGGCCCCATCAATCGACCCCATCCGTTTTGCTCTACGAACCCCAGAAGTGTCACTGGACTCGTCTGAAGTCAGTAACGTTGATGTGCCAACTTCTATCTGTAGCATCCGAACCGTTTGAGCTACAAACTAGTATTACCCCACTATGGACAGGGGAGACTCTTATGAATACAATGGTGTTCTCCCTTTCGCTCTACAACTCCCACAGGTGTCACGGGACTTGTCTGAAGGTAACCCATACAAACAAATGGAAGTGTGGAGGTAGTTTTGTGCCAACAAAAATAAAGGGGTTAAATATGTGTCCAAAAAACCCAAAACGATTTCCTGCGATTTCTTAGGACAGACACTTCAAAACCTTATTCTTTATGATTATTTTTTTGTATTTTTTTGTCATTAATGTGTTATTCAATGCATTTCTATAGGCTATAGTAGTAAAGGCCAAATTCAATATTGTATCAAATAATTTTTTTATTAGACTTTTAGAAATGCGGAAAACACAATTCAGTTGAATGCATTCAGTTGTGCAAATGACTAGGTTCCTTCCTCTCCTCTCCCTTACTCTATTCTCCTCTCCTCTCAGTGAAAAATGTTAACAGTGGTCCTCTCCTTTGTCTCCTGGTTGGTTGGCAGTGTGATGCGGCCACTCGGCCAGAGAGAGTAAAACATCACAGATCACAACCTGGAGAGAAGAGAAGGAGAGGCTTGGCAGTGTTATATCTCTCTCTCCCTCCCTCTCTCTCTCTCAATTTCAATTTAAGGGCTTTATTGGCATGGGAAACGTGTGTTAACATTGCCAAAGCAAGGGAAGTAGATAGTAAACAAAAGTGAAATAAACAATAAATATTAACAGTAAACATTACACTCAGAAGTTTCAAAAGAATATAGACATTTCAAATGTCATATTATGTATATATACAGTGTTGTAACAATGTGCAAATAGTTAAAGTACAAATGGGAAAATAAATAAACATAAATATGGGTTGTATTTACAATGGTGTTTGTTCTTCACTGGTTGCCCTTTTCTTGTGGCAACAGGTCACAAATATTGCAGCTGTGATGGCACACTGTAGTTTTTCACCCAGTAGATAAGGGAGTTTATCAAAATTGGGTTTGTTTTCAAATTCTTTGTGGATCGCTGTAATCTGAGGGAAATATGTGTCTCTAATATGGTCATACATTTGGCAGGAGGTTAGGAAGTGCAGCTCAGTTTCCACCTCATTTTGTGGGCAGTGTGCACATAGCCTGTCTTCTCTTGAGAGCCAGGTCTGCCTACGGCGGCCTTTCTCAATAGCAAGGCTATGCTCACTGAGTCTGTACATAGTCAAAGCTTTCCTTAAGTTTGGGTCAGTCACAGTGGTCAGGTATTCTGCCACTGTGTACTCTCTGTTTAGGGCCAAATAGCATTCTAGTTTGCTCTGTTTTTTTGTTTGTTCTTTCCAATGTGTGAAGTAATTCTCTTTTTGTTTTCTCATGATTTGATTAAGTCTAATTGTGTTGTTGTTGTTGTTGTTGTTGTTGTTGTCCTGGGGCTGTGTGGGGTCTGTTTGTGTTTGTGAACAGAGGCCCAGGACAAGCTTACTTAAGGGACTCTTCTCCAAGTTCATCTCTCTGTAGGTGATGGCTTTGTTATGGAAGGTTTGGGAATCGCTTCCTTTTAAGGGGTTATAGAATTTAACGGCTCTTTTCTGGATTTTGATAATTAGCGGGTATTGGCCTAATTCTGCTCTGCATGCATTATTTGGTGTTTTACGTTGTACACAGAGGATGTTTTTGCAGAATTCTGCATGCAGAGTCTCAATTTGGTGTTTGTCCCATTTTGTGAATTCTTGGTTGGTGAGTGGACCCCAGACCTCAGAACCATAAAGGGCAATGGGTTCTATAACTGATTCAAGTATTTTTAGCCAGATCCTAATTGGTATGTCAAATTTTATGTTCCTTTTGATGGCATAGAAGGCCCTTCTTGCCTTGTCTCTCAGATCATTCACAGCTTTGTGGAAGTTACCTGTGGCGCTGATGTTTAGGCTGAGGTATATATAGTTTTTTGTGTGCTCTAGGGCAACGGTGTCTAGATGGAATTTGTATTTGTGGTCCTGGCAACTGGACCTTTTTTGGAACACCATTATTTTTGTCTTACTGAGATTTACTGTCAGGGCCCAGGTCTGACAGAATCTGTGCAGAAGATCTAGGTGCTGCTGTAGGCCCTCCTTGGTTGGTGACAGAAGCACCAGATCATCAGCAAACAGAAGACATTTGACTTCAGATTCTAGTAGGGTGAGGCCGGGTGCTGCAGACTGTTCTAGTGCCCTCGCCAATTCATTGATATATATGTTGAAGAGGGTGGGGCTTAAACTGCATCCCTGTCTCACCCCATGGCCCTGTGGAAAGAAATGTGTGTGTTTTTTGCCAATTTTAACCGCACACTTGTTGTTTGTGTACATGGATTTTATAATGTCGTATGTTTTTCCCCCCAACCCCACTTTCCATCAATTTGTATAGCAGACCCTCATGCCAAATTGAGTCAAAAGCTTTTTTGAAATCAACAAAGCATGAGAAGACTTTGCCTTTGTTTTGGTTTGTTTGTTTGTCAATTAGGGTGTGCAGGGTGAATACGTGGTCTGTCGTACGGTAATTTGGTAAAAAGCCAATTTGACATTTGCTCAGTACATTGTTTTCACTGAGGAAATGAACTAGTCTGCTGTTAATGATAATGCAGAGGATTTTCCCAAGGTTGCTGTTGATGCATATCCCACTGTAGTTATTGGGGTCAAATTTGTCTCCACTTTTGTGGATTGGGGTGATCAGTCCTTGGTTCCAAATATTGGGGAAGATGCCAGAGCTAACGATGATGTTAAAGAGTTTAAGTATAGCTAATTGAAATTTGTGGTCTGTTTATTTGATCATTTCATTGAGGATACCATCAACACCACAGGACTTTTTGGGTTGGAGGGTTTGTATTTTGTCCTATAGTTCATTCAATGTAATTGGAGAATCCAGTGGGTTCTGGTAGTCTTTAATAGTTGATTCTAAGATTTGCATTTGATCATGTATATTTTTTTGCTGTTTGTTCTCTGTTATAGGGCCAAAAAGATTGGAGAAGTGGTTTACCCATACATCTCCGTTTTGGATAGATAGCTCTTCGTGTTGTTGTTTGTTAAGTGTTTTCCAATTTTCCCAGAAGTGGTTAGAGTCTATGGATTCTTCAATTACATTGAGCTGATTTCTGACATGCTGTTCCTTCTTTTTCCGTAGTGTATTTCTGTATTGTTTTAGTGATTCACCATAGTGAAGGCGTAGGCTCAGGTTTTCTGGGTCTCTATGTTTTTGGTTGGATAGGTTTCTCAATTTCTTTCTTAGGTTTTTGCATTCTTCATCAAATCATTTATCACTGTTATTACTTTTCTTTGGTTTTCTGTTAGAGATTTTTAGATTTGATAGGGAAGCTGAGAGGTCAAATATACTGTTTAGGTTTTCTACTGCCAAGTTTACACCTTCACTATTACAGTGGAACGTTTTGTCCAGGAAGTTGTCTAGAATGGATTGAATTTGTTGTTTCCTAATTGTTTTTTGGTAGGTTTCAACACTACTTTCCTTCCATCTATAGCATTTCTTAATATTATTCAGTTCCTTTGGCTTTGATGCCTCATGATTGAGTATTGCTCTGTTCAAGTAGACTGTGATTTTGCTGTGGTCTGATAGGGGTGTCAGTGGGCTGACTGTGAACGCTCTGAGAGACTCTGGGTTGAGGTCAGTGATAAAGTAGTCTACAGTACTACTGCCAAGAGATGAGCTATAGGTGTACCTACCATAGGAGTCCCCTCGAAGCCTACTGTCACGCCCTGGCTCTGGGGACACTGTTATGTTGAGCCAGGGTGTGTAGTTCTATGTTTGTATTTCTATGTTGGCCTGAGTGACTCCCAATCAGAGGCAACGAGTGTCAGCTGGTGCTGGGTGTCTCTGATTGGGAGCCATATTTAAACTGTGTCTTTCCCTTTGTGGTTGTGGGTTTTTGTTCGTATTTGGTTTGTGTAAAACCGTAGACATCATGTTATCGTCTGTTGTTTTGATCGTGTGATCATTCGTTAAATAAATATGTTCACCCTCAATGCTGCGCTTTGGTCCTCCTCCTTAGACGACCGTGACAGAAGATCCCACCTCGACTGGATCAAGCAGCGTGACGAGGAGAGAGGATGGACTTGGGAGGAGATGAGTGCGAGTCTGGCTAGAGGGATGGAGGCCTTGGCCACGGGTAGGAGTGAAGCCCATAAATTTTTTAGGGGGGGGCTAACGCCGTGGACGACGGGGCAGCAGGAGGCCGCCAGGTTACGGGAGTCACTGGTCACCAGGGGGAAGGAGGATGTAGAGGCACGGCGAGAGGTACTGGCGTGTGTTGCCAGTCCGGTCCGGCCTGTTCCTGATCCCCACATAGGGCCAGTGGTGTGTGTTCCCAGTACGGTCCGGCCTGTTCCTGCTCCCCGCACCAAGTCAGTGGTCCGCTTCATCATGTGTGAACGATCGTGACAGAAAAACCCATCAGAACTGGACCAAGCAGCCTAGTGAGGAGCAGAAAGGGTGGACTTGGGAGCAATGGAGGAAGAGCTTCGACTGGGTCAAGCCTATTGAGGAGCTGAATAGCGGGAGTTGGAGGCAGAAGAGCGAGAGTTGGGCGAGGACTATAGAGGCCTGGCCCACGGGGAGGAGAGACCCCCAGAAATTTTTTAGGGGGGGACTCACGACGTCGGGGCAGCAGGAGGCCGCGATAGAGCGGTCCAGCGGGTTGGCAGAGGAGGCCGCCAGGTTACGGGAGTCACTGGTCACCAGGGGGAAGGAGGATGTAGAGGCACGGCGAGAGGTACTGGCGTGTGTTGCCAGTCCGGTCCGGCCTGTTCCTGATCCCCACGTAGGGCCAGTGGTGTGTGTTCCCAGTACGGTCTGTTCCTGCCACTAGCACCAAGTCAGTGGTGCGTTTCGTCAGCCCGGCGCGGCCCGTTCCTGCTCCCCGCACCAAGTCAGTGGTGCGTTTCGTCAGCCCGGCGCGGCCCGTTCCTGCTCCCCGCACCAAGTCAGGGGTGCGCGTCGTCAGCCCGGTCCGGCCCATTCCTGCTCCCCGCACCAAGTCAGTGGTGCGTTTCGTCAGCCCAGCTCGGCCCGTTCCTGCTCCCCGCACCAAGTCAGTGGTGCGCTTCGTCAGCCCGGTCCGGCCCGCTCCTGCTCCCCGCACCAAGTCAGTGGTGCGTTTCGTCAGCCCGGCGCGGCCCGTTCCTGCTCCCCGCACCAAGTCAGTGGTGCGCTTCGTCAGTCCGGTCCGGCCCGCTCCTGCTCCCCGCACCAAGTCAGTGGTGCGTTTCGTCAGCCCGGCGCGGCCCGCATCTGTTCTCCACACCAAGCCAGTGGTGGGCGTCGTCAGTCCGGCACGGCCCGTGCCTGTTCCACTGGTGCCTGGTTCGGCACTGGTCAGATGTTTTACGCCGGAGCTAGAGCAATCCGCTCCATCAGTGTGCAGTCCAGCTCCGGCCAGCGGGGCCAGACCGGACCAGGGGTACTTTGGGGGGTTGGAGAGGGAGTGGGGATCAGGCCCGGAGCCGGATCCGCCGCCAAGGCGGAGTGCCCACCCGGTCCCTCCCCTGTGGTATTTAGTTGGCGCGGTCGGAGTCCGCGCCTTTAGGGGGGGGTACTGTCACGCCCTGGCTCTGGGGACACTGTTATGTTGAGCCAGGGTGTGTAGTTCTATGTTTGTATTTCTATGTTGGCCTGAGTGACTCCCAATCAGAGGCAACGAGTGTCAGCTGGTGCTGGGTGTCTCTGATTGGGAGCCATATTTAAACTGTGTCTTTCCCTTTGTGGTTGTGGGTTTTTGTTCGTATTTGGTTTGTGTAAAACCGTAGACATCACGTTATCGTCTGTTGTTTTGATCGTGTGATCATTCGTTAAATAAATATGTTCACCCTCAACGCTGCGCTTTGGTCCTCCTCCTTAGACGACCGTGACACCTACCATTGACTATGTACATACCCAGTGTGCGACAGAGCTGCAGGAGTCGTGACCCGTTTTTGTTGGTTATGTTGTCGTAGTTGTGCCTAGGGGGGCATATGGGGGAGGGAATGCTGTCACCTCCAGGTAGGTGTTTGTCCCCCTGTGTGCTGAGGGGGACAAACTCTCTCTCTCTCTCTCTCTCTCTCTCTCTCTCTCTCTCTCTCTCTCTCTCTCTCTCTCTCTCTCTCTCTCTCTCCCCCTCTCTCCCTCTCTCTCTTTCTCTCTCTCTCTTTCTCTCTCTCTCTCTCGCTCTCTCGCTCTCTCTCTCTCTTACCCCCTCTCTCTCTGGTCTCTGCCACAGCAGCCAGATTGCCCTTCAGTTCAGGTAATGAATCCACTCTATCACAGGCCTGTACCACCATTCCCTTTAACCTCATTCCTGTTCCCCTCTCATTCCCCTCTCGCTCGCCTCGCCTTGCCACCAGCTCGCCTCGCAACTAAATTATTACAAGACAAGGGAATGAAAGCCTGTTTTGGTGACATTGTTGTAAATGAACAGTGTTTCATCGTTGTACATTCTCTTCCTTTAATCTGTGTGTTTATAAACTGTTTATGTTGCTTGTTCTGGTCTACCCTTAAGAATAACTTAGAGAGTGGGAGGGTTGGTCCAAGTTCACAGCACTGTAACTGTGGTGTAACTTCCAGTGACTTTCAGCCAGAGGCCCCTTACTTTCAACTCTGCGTCAGTGCAGAAAGCAGACTTCAGTTCAGCGTTATCAAAATAAGTTCCTGAAAGTAATTTCTCTCATGTTGCAGATGGTTTGTTGTTTATTACGAAGGGGAGTTATTGACGGGGGCTCACTCACATACACGTACGCACACACACACACACACACACAAACCCACACACACACCAGGGGGGTTATAGACAGGGGCTTTCACAGCATATGTTCACTACAGGCTTCACTGATCCTCAGGCTCTATCTTAGTGACAGACACACACACACATGCACGAAGAGAGCTATCGGGGTGGAGCCAGAGGAGAGTTGTAGAGGGGGAGACAGAGAGGAGAGTTGTAGGGGGGAGACAGAGAGGAGAGTTGTAGAGGGGGAGACAGAGAGGAGAGTTGTAGAGGGGGAGACAGAGAGGAGAGTTGTAGGGGGGAGCCAGAGGTGAGTTGTAGAGGGGGAGACATAGAGGAGAGTTGTAGAGGGGGAGGCAGAGAGGAGAGTTGTAGGGGGAGACAGAGAGGAGAGTTGTAGGGGGGAGACAGAGAGGAGAGTTGTAGAGGGGGAGACAGAGAGGAGAGTTGTAGGGGGAGCCAGAGGTGAGTTGTAGAGGGGGAGACATAGAGGAGAGTTGTAGAGGGGGAGGCAGAGAGGAGAGTTGTAGAGGGGGAGGCAGAGAGGAGAGTTGTAGAGGGGGAGGCAGAGAGGAGAGTTGTAGAGGGGGAGGCAGAGAGGAGAGTTGTAGAGGGGGAGCCAGAAAGGAGACTTGTTGAGGGGGAGACATAGAGGAGAGTTGTAGAGGGGGAGGCAGAGAGGAGAGTTGTAGAGGGGGAGGCAGAGAGGAGAGTTGTAGAGGGGGAGACATAGACAGAGAGAGTAGAGACAGTTAAAAAGTCAGATGTTTGGTTGGCGTACCGACAGCAGACAGATTGTAGTGTATGATGTGTGTATGTGATGTGTATGTGATGTGTGTGCCATGTGCTTCCGGAATCATTGGAGGAATGGGATAATGATGATAAGGGGAGGCTGGGAGCAGATGGCCTCTGACAAGGAAATATTCCCACTGTGATCTGAATGTTTGGGAGGGAATGGTTAGGGGATGGGTCACAGAGTGGTTGGTAATGGGTGGCAGGGTTCGAAATGGTAGGAGAGATAAAATTATTAGGAATGGTTGGTAGTGTGTAGAGTACCTGGTTCCTCTTCCATCTCTCCTCTCTTGCTCTCCTCCTCACCTTCTGCTGTCTCCTACAGAGTAGAGATAGGCTAACTGATTATTAAGCCAGTAATTGTGTCCTGCTCTGTCCTGCTCTGTCCTGCTCTGTCCTGCTCTGCTAGTGCTGGTGTATCAGGACTCTGATGCTTGCTTATGCATTACACTACACTATTCAATCATTTACCAGATCTTAACTGTACCATATTAGATCAAGAGGGGAGGTAATCACAGTAATGCAATGAGGAAACCTCTGTTAGCATAATACGGTAGTTATTCTTATTTTGTGTAGGAAATGGGTCAGCATGGTTGTCTCCAAGAAGGTCAGGAGGTTGATGAACCCTGATGGGGAAACATTTTGACTGTAGATTCTAGAAAAAAACATTCTGACTGTAGATTCTAGATAATAGAGAATAAACATTTAATACTGTATTCTAGAACATAGAGAAGAAACATTCCATACTGTAGATTCAGAACATAGAGAAAAAGATTCCATACTGTAGATTCTACAACATATAGGATAAACATTCCATACTGTACTCTAGAACATAGAGAAGAAACATTCCATACTGTAGATTCTAGAACATAGAAAATAAATATTCCATACTGTATTCTAAAACATAAAGAAACATCCCGTACTGTAGATTGTAGAACATAGAGAAGAAACATTCCATACTGTACTCTAGAACGTAGAGAAGAAACATTCCATACTGTAGATTCTAGAACATAGAAAATAAATATTCCATACTGTATTCTAAAACATAAAGAAACATCCCATACTGTAGATTGTAGAACATAGAGAAGAAACATTCCATACTGTATTCTAGAACATAGAGAAGAAACATTCCACACTGTATTCTAGAATATAGAGAAGAAACATTCCACACTGTATTCTAGAACATAGAGAAGAAACATTCCACACTGTAGATTATAGAACATAAAGAAAAGAAACATTCCATACTGTATTCTAGAACATAGAGAAGAAACATTCCACACTGTATTCTAGAACATAGAGAATAAACATTCCACACTGTATTCTAGAACATAGAGAAGAAACATTCCACACTGTAGATTATAGAACATAGAGAATAAACATTCCATACTGTATTCTAGAACATAGAGAAGAAACATTCCACACTGTATTCTAGAACATAGAGAATAAAAATTCCACACTGTATTCTAGAACATAAAGAAGAAACATTTCACACTGTATTCTAGAAGATAGAGAAGAAACATTCCACACTGTATTCTAGAACATAGAGAATAAACATTCCACACTGTATTCTAGAACATAGAGAAGAAACATTCCATACTGTATTCTAGAACATAGAGAAGAAACATTCCACACTGTATTTTAGAACATAGAGAATAAACATTCCACACTGTATTCTAGAACATAAAGAAGAAACATTTCACACTGTATTCTAGAAGATAGAGAAGAAATATTCCACACTGTATTCTAGAACATAGAGAAGAAACATTCCACACTGTAGATTCTAGAACATAGAGAAGAAACATTCCACACTGTATTCTAGAACATAGAGAATAAACATTCCACACTGTATTCTAGAACATAGAGAATAAACATTCCACACTGTATTCTAGAACATAGAGAATAAACATTCCATACTGTAGATTCTAGAACATAGAGAAGAAACATTCCATACTGTAGATTCTAGAACATAGAGAAGAAACATTCCATACTGTAGATTCTAGAAGATAGAGAAGAAACATTCCATACTGTAGATTCTAGAACATAGAGAAGAAACATTCCATACTGTAGATTTAAGAGCAAAGAGAATAAAGGCCTCTGCCAGTATTTGCTTTGGTTTGATTACTCACTTCTCTTCCAATGAGCTACTGATTATTGTTAGGTTGTTATTACCACATTATTCCCCTCTGTATGTTGATGGACACTATTTACATGATGTGTTTGTGTTGATGATGTTGTTTTGAGAAACAGTAATGGTTGATGGTAATGTCTCAGATTACCGCTCAGCATCGTCAAACAGACAGACATCATGGCTCTTCATACAGACTCATAATTACATTCTAACATTTCTAATTCACCGTTAATGAAAGCAGAATTATATTTGTACTACTATCTCAACACAGTATTGTATTAGTGCATCTCTGCTGAATCAGAGAGGGGTTTGTAAGACACTATTATATGATAAGGTATGATACCACTGTGTTAATATGCTAACCAGCAGGTCATATTCAAACCATCTACTCCCAACTGACACAACATACACAGCTCTGCTAGGCTGTTATGGCTGTGCCTGTATTACCATGTTTATACCATAGTAATGTTTAATGGTCTGGATTTAATAATAAGCTATATTATTCCTTATGATCTTTGTAATGAGAGAAACAGGGAGACATATAAATTATCAGCTAAATCATTACACATTGTGGCTTTTTTTTATAGACATATGAACACAAATACATATAATACTGTGATTATACAGTGGAATCATGCATTCAAATTATGTTCACCAATGGGGAATAAAGTAGAGTTGTATTATGAAAATGCACCACTGTAGACACTAATGTCCCTGTTATTATTCAAGCTTAATGTGTTTCAGACCAGAGAAGTCAAGATCAAAGCATCAAGATCTAAACTCATGATAAAATAGTATTTGTTTCATCAAGTTTATATTAAAAGGTCCACCTCCTGAAGATACAGTGGGGGAAAAAAGTATTTAGTCAGCCACCAATTGTGCAAGTTCTCCCACTTAGAAAGATGAGAGAGGCCTGTAATTTTCATCATAGGTACACGTCAACTATGACAGACAAATTCAGAAAAAAAAATCCAGAAAATCACATTGTAGGATTTTTTATGAATTTATTTGCAAATTATGGTGGAAAATAAGTATTTGGTCACCTACAAACAAGCAAGATTTCTGGCTCTCACAGACCTGTAACTTCTTATTTAAGAGGCTCCTCTGTCCTCCACTCTTTACCTGTATTAATGGCACCTGTTTGAACTTGTTATCAGTATAAAAGACACCTGTCCACAACCTCAAACAGTCACACTCCAAACTCCACTATGGCCAAGACCAAAGAGCTGTCAAAGAACACCAGAAACAAAATTGTAGACCTGCACCAGGCTGGGAAGACTGAATCTGCAATAGGTAAGCAGCTTGGTTTGAAGAAATCAACTGTGGGAGCAATTATTAGGAAATGGAAGACATACAAGACCACTGATAATCTCCCTCGATCTGGGGCTCCACGCAAGATCTCACCCCGTGGGGTCAAAATTATCACAAGAACGGTGAGCAAAAATCCCAGAACCACACGGGGGGACCTAGTGAATGACCTGCAGAGAGCTGGGACCAAAGTAACAAAGCCTACCATCAGTAACACACTACGCCGCCAGGGACTCAAATCCTGCAGTGCCAGACGTGTCCCCCTGCTTAAGCCAGTACATGTCCAGGCCCGTCTGAAGTTTGCTAGAGTGCATTTGGATGATCCAGAAGAGGATTGGGAGAATGTCATATGGTCAGATGAAACCAAAATATAACTTTTTGGTAAAAACTCAACTCGTCGTGTTTGGAGGACAAAGAATGCTGAGTTGCATCCAAAGAACACCATACCTACTGTGAATCATGGGGGTGGAAACATCATGCTTTGGGGCTGTTTTTCTGCAAAGGGACCAGGACGACTGATCCGTGTAAAGGAAAGAATGAATGGGGCCATGTATCGTGAGATTTTGAGTGAAAACCTCCTTCCATCAGCAAGGGCATTGAAGATGAAACGTGGCTGGGTCTTTCAGCATGACAATGATCCCAAACACACCGCCCGGGCAACGAAGGAGTGGCTTCGTAAGAAGCATTTCAAGGTCCTGGAGTGGCCTAGCCAGTCTCCAGATCTCAACCCCATAGAAAATCTTTGGAGGGAGTTGAAAGTCCGTGTTGCCCAGCGACAGCCCCAAAACATCACTGCTCTAGAGGAGATCTGCATGGAGGAATGGGCCAAAATACCAGCAACAGTATGTGAAAACCTTGTGAAGACTTACAGAAAACGTTTGACCTGTGTCATTGCCAACAAAGGGTATATAACAAAGTATTGAGAAACTTTTGTTATTGACCAAATACTTATTTTCCACCATAATTTGCAAATAAATTCATAAAAAATCCTACAATGTGATTTTCTGGATTTTTTTCCCTCATTTTGTCTGTCATAGTTGATGTGTACCTATGATGAAAATTACAGGCCTCTCTCATCTTTTTAAGTGGGAGAACTTGCACAATTGGTGGCTGACTAAATACTTTTTTCCCCACTGTAAATACTACCTTTTAATTGTTCCTTCTCTAAGCTTCGCCCCAGAATTTTGGGCAACCAATCGCAGCGCTCCAATGGATAGCAAATGTTGTTGAGTCCGACACTTTGGACAAGCTCACGTTTAAATCACATGAATGCCAGTAAGGGCTATGGCAAAAACTGACAGTTTTTTTTAAAGAATAAATGTTTAAATGGCTAAATGATTTAACAGTGCACCAGGAGGACTTCCTTCTGTGATTCCTGAAATGCAGAGCCTGTTGATGGAGTACTTTTAATTTTTTGATACAGTGTTTGCTAGCTCAGCTGGTTAGCTAGCTTTCAGTCTCTTTGAACACCAAACGTTGCTAACGCTAGCTAGCTAGCCACCTAATATAACTTGTTTTCTGTATGTTAGCTAGCTAAATTAGTTATGTTAAGAATACAACTCCCATCTGCTGTCGCCATCAGGATACGATTAGAGAGCACTAGTTAGCTCCAAAAGTGGTTATGGCTTTGACTGCATGCTGACAGTTATTTCAGAGCCATTCATTGGCTACACTACAAACATAATTTTACCAGGTTCCCATGAAGCAATTGTAATGACAGTCCACCACAACATACCCAAGAGTTTCCTGTTTAATTTCATTGTGTATGAGAAACACAGTTTGAGATCATTGTCAGGGGATTTCGCCTGTGATTTGAATTGAGCTTCCCGGGAAAAGGTTGTCCGAGGTAGCAACAGTAACCAAGGGGTGTGGGTCAATTCAGAGCATAACAATTAGTTATGTTCTCATTAGTCTCTTGTACTAAGAAACTATGTGTTCTAATAAAACCATTCTAAACAATAAGGGTGTGTCCCAAATGGCACCCTATTCTCTGGCCTTCATAGTGTACTACATTTGTCCAGAGCTGTATGGGCCCTGGTCAAATTGTCCCTGGTCAAAAGTGGTATAGAGATTAGGGTGCCTTTTGGGACACAGTTAAGGGTTAAGTTCATGTAGAACTTCTAGTTTCATGTTTCAAGTTTTAATGTCACGTGCACAAGTACAGTGAAATGCCTTTCTTATAAGCTCTAAACCCAACAACGCAGTAATCAATGTAATACAAATAATAACATAAGGTAAAGCAAAAACACACGACAAATAAAAATAAGGAATAAGAAGAACACGAGAAAGTAAGTAAGCTTACTATGTACAGGGTCAGTCAGTTCCAATTCCATATTTACAATGTGATAGAGGTAGCGGTAAGGTGACTAGGCATCATGATGATAAACAAAGCAGCAGCAGCGCATTTGATGATTGTATGTGAGTGTGTGTGTGCGTGTGCGTAGAGTCAGTATACAGTGAGGGAAAAAAGTATTTGATCCCCTGCTGATTTTGTACGTTTGCCCACTGACAAAGAAATTATCAATCTATAATTTTAATGGTAGGTTTATTTGAACAGTGAGAAACAGAATAACAACAACAAAAATCCAGAAAAACGCATGTCAAAAATGTTATACATTGATTTGCATTTTAATGAGGGAAATAAGTATTTGACCCCTCTGCAAAACATGACTTAGTACTTGGTGGCAAAACCCTTGTTGGCAATCACAGAGGTCAGACGTTTCTTGTAGTTGGCCACCAGGTTTGCACACATCTCAGGAGGGATTTTGTCTCACTCCTCTTTATAGATCTTCTCCAAGTCATTAAAGTTTCGAGGCTGACGTTTGGCAACTCGAATCTTCAGCTCCCTCCACAGATTTTCTATGGGATTAAGGTCTGGAGACTGGCTAGGCCACTCCAGGACCTTAATGTGCTTCTTCTTGAGCCACTCCTTTGTTGCCTTGGCCGTGTGTTTTGGGTCATTGTCATGCTGGATAACCCATCCACGACCCATTTTCAATGCCCTGGCTGAGGGAAGGAGGTTCTCACCCAAGATTTGACGGTACATGGCCCTGTCCATCGTCCCTTTGATGCGGTGAAGTTGTCCTGTGCCCTTAGCAGTAAAACACCCCCAAAGCATAATGTTTCCACCTCCATGTTTGATGGTGGGGATGGTGTTCTTGGGGTCATAGGCAGCATTCCTCCTCCTCCAAACACGGCGAGTTGAGTTGATGCCAAAGAGCTCCATTTTGGTCTCATCTGACCACAACACTTTCACCCAGTTCTCCTCTGAATCATTCAGATGTTCATTGGCAAACTTCAGACGGGCATGTATATGTGCTTTCTTGAGCAGGGGGACCTTGCGGGCGCTACAGGATTTCAGTCCTTCACGGCGTAGTGTGTTACCAATTGTTTTCTTGGTGACTATGATTCCAGCTGCCTTGAGATCATTGACAAGATCCTCCCGTGTAGTTCTGGGCTGATTCCTCACTGTTCTCATGATCATTGCAACTCCACGAGGTGAGATCTTGCATTGAGCCCCAGGCCGAGGGAGATTGACAGGTCTTTTGTGTTTCTTCCATTTGCGAATAATCGCACCAACTGTCGTCACCTTCTCACCAAGCTGCTTGGCGATGGTCTTGCAGCCCATTCCAGCCTTGTGTAGGTCTACAATCTTGTCCCTGACATCCTTGGAGAGCTCTTGGCCATGGTGGAGAGTTTGGAATCTGATTGATTGCTTCTGTGGACATGTGTCTTTTATACAGGTAACAAGCTGAGATTAGGAGCACTCCCTTTAAGAGTGTGCTCCTAATCTCAGCTCGCTACCTGTATAAAAGACATCTGGGAGCCAGAAATCTTTCTGATTGAGAGGGGGTCAAATACTTATTTCCCTCATTAAAATGCAAATCAATTTATAACATTTTTGAAATGCGTTTTTCTGGATTTTTTTGTTGTTATTCTGTCTCTCACTGTTCAAATAAACCTACCATTAAAATTATAGACTGATCATTTCTTTGTCAGTGGGCAAACGTACAAAATCAGCAGGGGATCAAATACTTTTTTCCCTCACTATAAATGTATGTGCATGTTATGTGTGTGTGAGCAAATGAGGGAAGGATTTGCAGAGCTGGCAGTACAGACGTTTTGCGATAACTCCAACTCGTTGTTTCCTAGTGTTGCTCTTGCTTACTAATAGGAACTGTGTAGTGTAGTAGAACCCTACACAGCACAATCCCCACCCTAACAGTGTTGCATTTCCCCTTCCACAGAGTTTCTATTGGTTCCATTCAGTCGGCCATGACTTGTTTCCTGGAGTCTCCTTCAGCAGCAGCGTGGATGGGCTGATACATTCCAGGATTTAAGGAAGAATGTGTATCTATCCAGGTTTTTATTTTTTTTAAACAACATTTTCTTTTTCAGAAGGGGTGTCAGACGTGAGCAGCCAACATGACATAACACTAAGCTGGTGGTGTCACCCTCTGTTTAGAGGTCAGGACCTAGGGACATAACACAAGTCCCCTCTCCTCTCTCTCTCTCTCTCTCTCCTTTCTCTCCCCTCTCTCTCTCCTCTCTCCTCTTTCTCTCATCTCTCCTCTCTCTCTCTCTCTCTCTCTCTCTCTCTCTCCTCTCTCTCTCTCTCTCTCTCTCTCTCTCTCTCTCTCTCTCTCTCTCTCTCTCTCTCTCTCTCTCTCTCTCTCTCTCTCTCTCTCTGGTCTCTTCTCTCTTCTTTCTCTCCCTCTCTCCTCTCTCGCTCCTCCTCTTCTCTTTCCTCTCTCTTCATCCTCCTCTTCCTCTCTCACCTAAAGCTGTTTATAGGGAAACAATGGTGGGAGTGGGAGAAGGATAGAGGGAGAAGTGGGAGAGAGAGGGTGAGAGAAAGTCTTCCTCTCTTAGTAGTCCAAATGAATGTTAATGATGGAGGGAAAAGGAGGGATAGAGAGTGAACATGATGGAGGAGGGCAACAGAGTGGGCTACTGTACTTCTCCATGCAGAAATAAGACACACAAGTTAAAAAGAGAGAGAGAGAGTTTCCTCTGGTGAGTTTTACAAGTGCAGGTATTACTTGA